>NW_028181423.1:380000-465000 GCF_964211825.1 Aythya ferina
CAGCCTCCTCTAGGGCAGATCCACCTGCTCCACCGGGGGCTCCTCCAGCCACAGGGGGGCTGCAGCGTGGAGATCTGCTGCCAAGCAACTGGGATCCTTCTCTGGGGAAGGGGGCACTGAGAAAGCGCTTGCAAACGGGGCACAAGCCCTCAGCCTCTGGAGGCGTGAAGGAAAGGGATCCCTTCTGGGAAGATGCTGTGGGCTTGCTGAGGCTCGAAGAACAGACGGTGCTGGCTGCTACCAGCGTGCTGCAGCAGCGGCAAGACAGAGCCGTGGTGGTTTTCCTCAGCTGGGCAGCTGAGCTCCAGCACAAGCGCTCTCTCCCTGCCCCTCCTCCAATGCCAAGGGGAGAAAAGAGGCTGGCAAGGGCTCAAGGGCTGCCAAAAGGACAGGGAGATCACTCCACAAGGAGCGTCACGGGCAAAGCAGGCTCAGCACAGCCTGTTCCAGTCCAGCCCGGGGCCTGCTCCTGCGGGGGCTCTCCACAGGCCGCGGCCTCCTCCAGGCCACAGCCACCTGCTCCACCGGGGGCTCCTCCACCCGCAGGGGGGCTGCAGCGTGGAGATCTGCTCCACGGGGGACCCATGGGCTGCAGGGGGACAGCCTGCTCCACCAGGGGCACAGCCTGCTCCACCAGGGGCCTCTCCCTGCACAGGCCGCAGGGGAACTGCTGCTGTGAGCCTGGAGCACCTCCTGCCTCCTGCTGCACGGACCTTGGGGGCTGCACAGAGCTTTCTCACTCCTCCCTGAGCCAGACGCTGCTGGGCAGCAGCTTTTGTTCCCTTTCTTAGATGGGCTCTCCCCCAGGCGCAAACATCATCCTTTTGCTCTGCGTTCTGGGCAGCAGCGGGTGGGTCCCTCCTGGAAGGAGCCTCCTGGAAGCGGCTCTGAGCTCCCATGGGGCAGCTGCTGCATTCTCCTCACAGAGGACACCCCTGCAGCCCCCCGCTCCCACAGCCTGGCCACGCAAACCCAAGCCAAGACACCGAGCGAGCCTCCCTGATTGCCAGCCAGCAGCTGGCTCAGCCTGGGACCCCAGGCCAGTGCCCACAAGACTCTCCTGGGCCTTGAAAAGCAAGCCTTGTGGGGACGGAGCACCCACAAAGAACGGACTCACACAACAGGACTCCTTGCCAACACTGCCTCACAGACACCTGGGCCTTGAGCGGGTAGCTCACCTTGAGCGAACTCATTTCCTTCCCAGTAGCTGAAATGTGCCCTTTCGGGGGCATTTGGGGACTACAGCGTGCTGCTGAGAGGGTTGTTGGAGCTCCTGCAGGGCAGTGCTTCCACTAAGGCAAGGCCTTTTCTGCATCTTCTACTGCCCTGCAAGTGAGGATGCTTGGGGCACACAAGAAGCTGGCAGGGGACACAGCTGCAGGGATTGCAGGGATTCCTAAAGTCATAGCCAAATACAAGAAAGACAGGAGGACGTGATGCTTCCGAGAGAAAGGAGCTCGCTTTGGGGTCCAAATCCATCCCTTTTTCAGGAAAGCAAGAGATGCTGTGCATTTCTCTCGTCCCCCTGAGACAGCCACTGGGTGACGATGGTGCCAAGTGTCTGGAAAGAGACCTTGCTTTCTCAGGCCCAGGTGTCCAGCTGCACACCAAGGCCGTCCCTGGCTTCCAGGCGCAGTTGCCAGGCCCAAGGCCGAGCTCCCCTGCGAACCCCCAGCCCAGCAGACCTTGCTCCTGGCATTGTGGAGCAGCCATTTCACGGCAGCCTTTTCTCCTGGCAGTCAGCTTAGCGCCGAAAGCTCTGTCACCGGGACACCCGAGAGCCGTGGCAGCTCAGCAGAGAGTCACTGTCAGCCTTGGAGCTCACAAAGGTGGGTGGCCGCAAGTGCCCTGAGCGTCCAGCTCGCAATGAGGACTGCTGTGGCACTCAAATTGTCACCTGTTTGCTGCGATGCTGGGATACCTGCTCTGGTAGCCTGGCATCAGAGGCCAGGGAAGCCAAGCAGCTGGGATCCTTCTCTGAGGCAGGGGACACTGAGAGTGGAAATGGAAATGGGGCACAAGCCCTCCGCCTCTCAAAGGAACCCCTCAGATGTTTAGGTATAGTAAACTTATGTATATCTGTGTGACTCTAGACCACAACATGTTAGTGTTCTGGTTTGTCCACTGCTTTGTTGTGGGGGCTTTGAGTTGGCCTCTACTCTTTAGGTGAATGCTGACTTCATATCTATGGTGCACTTTATTCTTAAAATGGGAAGTTTCTACCAATTTCCTGTCCAAAGTTCCTCATAAGCCAACTGCAATCATCATTTCAGATGTATCTCCCAACTTACACATTTCCTAATTCTCCTTGATATTTACTCAAGAAATGCATTTTCACAGAGACATCATATTTTTCTCTCAACTGGCATCTGGCTGAGCAGAATGATGTCCTTTAATTCCCTTCCACACAATAGGCAACTTGTTCCTTCTGTCTTCTGAACACTTCCTCCTAAGTTCAATGTGAATACAAGCGGCAGAATTTTGCCTCATGTCTTATATGTGTGGCAGGGCTGCCCTGTCAGGTGTATTTATACTGGAGAAAAAAAAAAAAAAAAAAAAGAATAGCCATACATACCATATAACCACTTAACTTTTTCAGTTCTTCTGTTAACAGTGCATGAACATGGGGTTTTGTTGTTTTATTGTTTGTTTTAAACTCCTGACTGCCATATAGCAAACATGACAAAAAAAAAAAAACAAACACCCTTTGTTGAGAATCTCTAAGCATGGCTCTACTTTGTATTATCAAATGTCACTTCACCTGAACCATTTCAATCACAAGGGATATCCTTCTGTCAGGCTCGGTAGTACTTCCCAACTTTACGTCACCTGGAAATCTCAAAGCTCATATGTAATTTTTAGTCTTCGGCCACCATATCCGTACTGAACATACCTAAATTTGAAGTCATCTCTGCTCTGAATAGGAGGTTGGGTTTTCAGAGCTCCCTTCCAGCCTACATTTCTCCATGAGTCTTTGCCTCCTTAGCAGCTGCAGTTTCAGAACTGTCTCTGAGAATCACTACAGGTAACCTCTCCTTTGCCGGTAATTCCCTCTTCGAACAGTGTGAACAATTGCAAACTCCCTTGATTCACTTGCAGCCCCAAAGCCCAAATCCATAGATAAGGTATCAGAAGCTCACAGAAAGTGAAATAGATGTAGTTCATCCCCTGTGTAGGGGAACACTGGTCCTACAAAGGCAAGCTACTAAATTCTCTGGAAACAAATTAGCTTTAATAAATTATCTTGTAAATTCCACATTACCCGCTACTTCCCTAGTCTTATCTCTTCTTGCTACAAAACTTTGCCCAGCGTTGATGTCAAACTAACAGGCCTGCACTTGTCTGGATCACTCTTTACATTCTCCTGGACAGAAGTATATTTGTTACTCTCCCATTCTGGGGACTATCCCTCTATCCCTGATTTGCACAGTTGTGATGTATTTTTCCTACTTGACTTGTTGTTCTGTGTGCCAATGCTGTTAATAGGCTAGGTAGATATCAGCTTGTCATTTTTCACTTGAATCACTGTAGATTTTTATTTCACCTCAGATGATGTTGTGCCTAGTGCCCTACCCTCATTTGCAATGGGAATCCTGTCACTGCCCTTAATATCACATTGTTGTTGCTGTTAGATGCAGGAAATAAGATTTGCAGCATTTGAGACATCATTAACTTTTGATCTATTTTTGCCTCGAGTATGCAACTGTCCTAATTTGTTCTCTTTGTTCCCCCTGGGTTCTGTGGCTTAAGTATCATTTACTATTATTGTTTAATTTCCTATGTGAAGGAGGTTTTGGGTCATTCGTACTTTATTTTTGCAGTTTTTAACCTCTGAAATGTACCTTTTCTCATTGCTTTTTTCCCATCGGAATTTTGAATTTTAACCCTGCCTTCTCTGCACTCCAGTCCCAGAGATGCTTAGTCAGACTCAATGATTCATTTCCTTAGATTTCAAAGTTTGCATTTGTAAGCCTCAAAAATTTCATTCTAAGCCTGGTTTTGTTTTATGTTTTGTTTTATCAGTTTTATGGTATGATAAGCTTTTGCTTCCACTGAAGGGTAGAAGTCATTATGAATAGTGCCAACAAAACAGAAACATAACAATGAAAATGATATTTGAATTCAGAATAGGTATTTAAAAAGTTCACCTTCTCCAGCACAAATGGGGAAAGTAAAATCAATAAATAAATAAATAGAGCAGTCCTAAATCATCAAAACTGGCCAAAGAATTAGAAGAAGCACTATTTTTCCAAGGCTGCAATGTTTTCCATTCATCTCACTGGGCCAGCAGAGCACTAGAGAGCTGGATGCACTGAAGTCCTGGCTCATACCCTAAATGACCTGCAGGAAGATCTTCTTATCTCTGTCCCCCCGTTTCTCCTTTCAATCTCTGTTTTGTCTGTTTGTATCACTAGCTATCAAAGCGCTACTGAGATATGCACGTGCAGCACCCAGCACAACCTTGTTTCAGGCTCCAGTGGGACCTTTAGGCATTACCATCCTATAAACAAGTAACAGTGATAGTGAGCGTAATTACAGTCGTCAAACTATTCCAGCTCCACTTCATTAGCCATGCCCTGAGCTAAATAACATTTTAATCAGTCTGATATGTCACCTGTGGCTTTCTTCACTGTCACTTGCAATCCAGCAAACTCCTTCCTTCATGTTTCTAGATTAGACAGAGGGTTCTTAACTGCAGACATCCACTTCCCTGTTCAGGAAGCAGTGAGACCTTTCATCTTCACCCAGAATTAAGATGATATCCAAGCATCATGAGACACAGCGCGTGTGTCTCCTAGGCCCATCCCATAAGAGCAGGACATTTACCTCACATGAGAAGAAGACTTAATGCAGAGGCAAAGCAAGATACTCGGTGTCAAAGCCATGTCTGGATGAGCATTAAAGACAGATCAAAATTACCCAGTACAGGAGGAAAATCTATCATTTGAAGAAGATTATGGTCTCTGATTATTAGTTTCAAAATTAGTTTTTTTCTTTGGATTTCCTCTGAACTTAAACTTAGTTTGGAATGCCTTTGGTTTTGAATAGTTCTGAAATTGTATTACTTCTCCTAAGTAAGTTGATAGTCTGTTCTATTTACGTGAAATTCAAATAATATTGTGAAGGATCTGCCATCACTTTTACTGTGTGCCAGGCCGAGAGCCTTCCTGTACTTAAAGGCAACCTATAGGAAAGCTGGGGAGGGGGTCTTTATCAGGGCCTGGAGTGACAGGACATGGACTAATAGCTTTACACTGAAAAGTTAGATTTCTAATATATGTTAGGAAGAAATTCTTTACTGATAGTACTTCACATCCAGCCACTCCAGCCCCTGGCATGTTCCCTGCAGCCCCTCCAAGCCTGGCACAGGCCCTACAGCTGGCTCCAGGGACGACCCCGTTGCTGTCTCAGGCACCAATACACACAAGGGGAAGGAATGCATGCAGAAGTCATCTCGTTTCGGAAGGGCAGAAAGTCCTCCCAAGAAGGGGAAGGAGCAAGAGGAAGGCGAGGCAGCCTACCCCAAGGTAGGGCCATCCCAGGGCACAGGAGGCTGTTGGAAAGGAGAGCAGAGAGAAAAGCATCAGGAAGCAGGTGATCCCCATCCCTGGGCGAGCTGCGAGCCATGGGACAAGATTGCAGCTGTCCTCCAGGCGAGCACATTGTCAGCTGGCTGCTGCGCTGCTGGGATAGCAGCTGCGGGAGCCTGGCAGCAGAGGGCAGGGAAGCCAAGCAGCTGGGATCCTTCTCTGGGGAAGGGGGCACTGAGAAAGCGCTTGCAAACAGGGCACAAGCCCTCAGCCTCTGGAGGCGGCGCCTGTCAGGCGTGAAGGAAAGGGATCCCTTCTGGGAAGATGCTGTGGGCTTGCTGAGGCTCGAAGAACAGACGGTGCTGGCTGCTACCAGCGTGCTGCAGCAGCGGCAAGACAGAGCCGTGGTGGTTTTCCTCAGCTGGGCAGCTGAGCTCCAGCACAAGCGCTCTCTCCCTGCCCCTCCTCCAACGCCAAGGGGAGAAAAGAGGCTGGCAAGGGCTCAAGGGCTGCCAGAAGGACAGGGAGATCACTCCACAAGGAGCGTCACGGGCAAAGCAGGCTCAGCACAGCCTGTTCCAGTCCAGCCCGGGGCCTGCTCCTGCGGGGGCTCTCCACAGGCCGCGGCCTCCTCCAGGCCACAGCCACCTGCTCCACCGGGGGCTCCTCCACCCGCAGGGGGGCTGCAGCGTGGAGATCTGCTCCACGGGGGACCCATGGGCTGCAGGGGGACAGCCTGCTCCACCAGGGGCACAGCCTGCTCCACCAGGGGCCTCTCCCTGCACAGGCCGCAGGGGAACTGCTGCTGTGAGCCTGGAGCACCTCCTGCCTCCTGCTGCACGGACCCTGGGGGCTGCACAGAGCTTTCTCACTCCTCCCTGAGCCAGACGCTGCTGGGCAGCAGCTTTTGTTCCCTTTCTTAGATGCAAGATCTTCTTAAATTCAGTCCAGCCAAGTAGGAAAAGTAAATGTGGACAGCTGTATCTTGGCAAAGAAGATAGTAGGGAGCAAGGAGGTTCAGCAGTCAAGATGGAAGGTGATGCCATGAGGCTTACAGGCTAGTAATGTTCTAGTGAAACCCAGCCTTCCTAAAGAAACCTGCCTGACTACTTGATGTGAGTAACAGACTCTGTTCAGCTCTTTCCTAACATAGAAACGGTGCTGACTGCTTCTTCAGAGTAACAGAAGTTCGTGATACTACTGAAATAGTTGTGGTTCAGATGTAGATCTGATTTCTCCTAAGCACACTGAATTCACAACTGTTGATCCTCCAGAGGAGGCTTTGCAATTGAACACCTGGAGAATAGGTAAATTTCCCGCTGTTGTTCTCCTCTCCTCTTGTTTTGTTTTGTTTTGTTTTGTTTTGTTCCTAGTAGCATAGGCTTAAGACTCTGAAGAAACAGGCTGCTTTTTTTCATTTCCAGCACTGGCTGTTCCTCCTGAGCCCCGCCTTCTATTTTTGCAGTCATAGGATATGTGAATGTAAATTCGTGGAGAGAGGTAGAAAACTCTTTCAACTGGTGTTTTTTCGGCTATGTGGGGAGAAGAAATAGAGTGGCTTTGAATATTCTGGCTCTTATTCAGAGCAGCATGTGGAGGGAGACAGATGCGTTTGCTTTTTTAGTGCAATGGCTTCAGAAGCAAGAGGGGAAAAAGCACTTTCTCTGGGAGCTGAAGAAGGTGTCCTAATCACCGGAGAGGTTTCTAAATGGCATATCTTTGCGAGCGTTCCTGTAGTCCGGAGGTTTTTGTTTGTTTGTTTGACGTTGGAAGGTTTTACTCTTAATATTCACGTCCTTCAGCAGAAGTCAGAAATGTGATTTTATTTTGTGCAGTGTCGTGGACCCTCCGAAATCTCCTGGGAACGATGAATACCTCGCCCAGTACCAATGTGATGACGGTGGAGACAAGGAGAAAGCAAGAAGATCAAAAGAACGTGACCTCATTTCAAAAGAAACCGTTTTGTCCGGCAAAGAGTCTTGTGAGCCTGGTGAGAAATTGCGGCATACTTCCTCTCTCGAGTCTGCCACTGAATGTAGGTCTAAAAACCTTTCCTCCTCAGCTGTTACAGAGAGATGCCAAGATACAAAGGACAAGACTAAAACCACTGAGAAAGAGCATTACCAAAGCAAGAGGGAACATGCTCCTAGTGAAGAGAAGGAGAGTCAAAAAGCAGGTCCTTCCAGCAAGAGAAGGATAAAGTTGAATACAAAGAATACAAACTTGAGCTCCTGATTGGCTTCATGCTGAACTCTGTGCTGTTCTTGTCCTAATCTTGGTCTCTCCATAGATAATGTGGTTTAAATCCAAATAGAATCGTGCGATGAGGAAGATCTCACTGCAACAAATTCAACATCTAAAATCAAAGTTGACATTTTCCGTGATTTTCTTCCTGAGCAGAAGTGTGCGGTACTCCTTTTATATTAACGTAGAGATTATTTCAAACAGTCTTGAAGTGCTTGATGACTTAACAGTCTGCAGATTTATTATCAAATCAAAAAAACCCCGACTTGGTAGACTATTTTTTTCCCAGTTTTGAATGACCACTAGGAAGAAGGTTATTCCGGCATCAAGAAAGTCATGTGGAATGTAACAAAATTTACTGAACCAGTAAGTAAAACTTATATTTTTCTATTTGTTCCATTGTTTCAACTCTTCTGACCCTTCTGGACGGCATAGATAACAGAGGGGAGATCGTGGTAATCGGAGCTACTAACAGACTGGATTCTATAGATCCTGCTTTACGAAGACCAGGACGCTTTGGCAGACACTTCCTCTTCAACTTGCCAAATTAAGAGGTGAGAACTTAAATTCAACGTTAGTGCTACCATGGCAAAGTCCAACTTTATAGGAAAAAAAAAAAAATTGACAACTTGAACAAAAGAGTGATACGTGGAGACACTGCGTTGTTCCATGGAGGGCAAATCTGGTACTGGATATATATGGTCAGGATGATACCACCAAGTAGTTAGTTCTATAATCAAACCTTTCATTCCCAAAGTTGTACCTGTTTGCTTAATTATTTAGTCCACTTGGGTGTTTTCATCATGAAGTTGTGTTTTTGGTCTCAATCCTTCACTTATGAATGAATAGGGGACGTGTTTGCATTTGATTGTGCCCCTGCTCGGTGGTAGTAGTTTGAGTCATAATTCTTTTCTTCTTTATAGTAATTGTAGCAATTGGAAGCATTGTGCCAGAAGTGCTTTCTGTGAATTTACTGACTGGAAAGCAAATGTGATGAAGTAATGAGACTGTCCCAATGAAAGCTTGCTAAGTTTTAGAGAAGTTTTTTGGACAGCAAAGAAATGTTTCTGGATAAATTTTTCATTACAGTATTTTCCTCTGGGTCCTTAGGTCTCGTAGTTTGGAAACTTGTTATTGAAGCTATAAATGCCTTTTCTTTCACTGTAGGTTCCTAGAAAAAGTTCAGTATAACAAATAAGAAATATTCAATTTCCTGGTTGACAATGCAGAGTGTATATTAAATAACTGTAAAATACTTGAAAGTTGAGCAAGTAAGAAAAGTGTATTAGTAGATGAGGGGTTTTGAGGGAGGACTGTTTTGTTTTTTGTTGTTTGTTTGTTTGCCTTTTGGTTTGTTTGTTTCTTGTTGGTATTTTTAAGGAAAACTTGGGACAAGCTAAAATGCAATGATTTTGCTTCCAGGCTAGAAAAGAAATTGTCAAGATTCATACTCGTGACTGGACCCCTCAGCCACCGGACATGTTGCTTGATGAACTAGCTGAGAAATGCATTGGTAAGACTGAAACAGAAACGGATTCTTGCTTGTGACCAAGTTGTAAAGAACCTTAGCTTGTACCAGGCAGTACCCATGCTCTTGTGCCTTGTTGCACAACTAGTCAACGAGGCAGCTGGCACGCCTTCATAGCAATCTGTGTGAGATCCTTTCATCTATTTACTCTTTGTTGTCGTTCCTCTTGTTGTCTGAGAACATTAAGTGGTTCTGGGGCATCTTCCTCAAGAGTATAGTTTTTGATGAGGAGTCTGCTTCAGCTGCATAAGTGCAGGATATCAGGCAGTGAGCAACATGAAACATCCTTGCAGAGCGGTAGCACTTTGAATTCCCTGTTATGCTGTTTGGTTTTGGCATTACAAATTCTTTAAATGTTGCATGTTGTAAACCTGGGCCTTGACTGATGTAACGTTTGATTTTTGTTTGTTAGGAGACTGTGGTGCAGATATCAAATCCCTCTGTACTGAAGCTGCGCTGTGCTCTCTACGCCAATGGCCAATGCTATCCTCAGATTTATGCAAGTAGGGAGAAGTTGCTACTAGACGTTAATTCTATTAAAATAAAAGCAAAGGACTTTTTCATGGCTATGAAGAAGGTTGTTCCAGCTTCAAACCGGATCAAGGCTTCACCCGTACAAGCACTATCACCCATTTTCAAGCCACTTTTTCAAAGATCAGTAGAGAATATTTTACAAGTTGTGCAGAAGATCTTCCCGCATGCACAGCTTGCACTAAAGGAGGACCGACAGCAAGGTATAACCACAGCATCCACTTCTTTATAATTCTGCTAAAGCAAAAACTTGTGGTTTGTGCAATCAACTTATAGCTTTCAGACATAATGGTGGTAGAATTTTATTATTTGCATGTGCATGTCTTTTTTTTGGGCAAGTCTGGAATACAACACATAGGTTTTATTGTGGATTCGAAACTGAAATGCCAAATGGAAGCTCTGAATGACTCAATACACAGTAAAGGACGATGCGTTCTCTACTGAAGCATCCTGCTTCTGACGGCAGCTAAGATAATTAGCATTTGTAGAGGTTGACTTGAGGTTTGAAGTATAAGGCACCTATTTTTCTTTAAAAAATCAAAACTCAGATCTTTGGAGGGGAAGCATTTCTAGGTCAATGTTTCTAATTCCTTTCTGAAGAATGTCAGGACCAGGATACAAGTATAACTGGTCTAAGCTAAATATTGTTTTAGCTATCATCCTTTTTAACCAGTCTCCTAATTTAAACGTTTGTGGATCGTACTATACACGTGCACATGAGATCAATTAGCATTGATATTTACTAGATGAATGGAATTCTGTGGCCATCACATCCTTTATCCCCATGCTTTCATTGTGGGAACCTCCTCCAGAAAGAAATGGTCTTGTTTGTTTGTTTGTTTGTTTTTTTAGCTATTTAGCAACTGCAGAAATTGTTCGTAATCTCCTTTATTCTAAGGGGGAGAAAAAAATCACCAAGAGTAGCGTACCTTATACATACACATCAGTGGTACTTAGTAGAGCTTTGTAGGGCCTTGTGCCATCTCCTTAGATCTGTGGTGGGCTGAACTCTAGGAAATAGCTTTCAGTGTGTGCTCTCAAATGAAGAAAGGGTTTTGGCACTGATTTAGAAGCTGTATTAATGGAAGAGAAAGAGACAAAGGCTATTCAGGAAAGTTAACAAACCTCTTTTGCCTTTCAGAGCATTTCAATCCTATTTTACAAGATGATATGTTTGACAGTGATGACGATGCATCCTTGGTTTCTGGAGATGAATTAAAAGATGGAATGCCTAACGGACCAGAGAAAAAATGCCTCTGTTTCAGCAGGTAAAGAAAGATAGATCCCTGTTATGTTTAAATTCTCAGGTCTGCTGAGTCTTTGTAAACAGTTCCAGCTGTTAAAAGTGCGAGGGTTGGTAGACGAAGGGGCAACATCAAGTTTGTGTGTTGAAGGGGTGCTTGGTATTCACAAGAAGAAAGGGTGGAGGGACTAAAGTTGTAATGAAGTTGCTCTGAATGACCAAATTGAAAAGCCCAGGCTTCTCTTCGTAAGCCAAAGTGATCCGTAGACTACCAGAACACGTTGACTTAATCCATGGCATTCTTTGAAAGACTCAAGACCACATAAATGTGCAGTCTGTCCTTTTAGCTAAAAATAGCCCAACTTTATGGGTTTGTGTTGCCACCTTTTGCCCTTCTGTTTTCCAGGATTGTTAAACCAGTAGTGAATTATGTAGCAGAAAGAAAACTGAGAAATGGCTTGTTAAAACACCTTGAGAAAAAATTGAATGGTGTCTTTATTTGTTAAGCCACCAAGTTGTGTTAATCTTGTGCTATTTTAGTATGGAAGTCATGCAAGCCCACAGTTGGAAAGTTAGATCATGTTGTCACAGCTGGATCAGTTATTTTTCTCAGTTTCTATTGCTGTGCTGTCCAGAAGATTTTCTGTCCTCTAGAGCAAGGCTAAGTCTCTAGCATCTTTGATTTAAGCCAGCAGAGGTACAGCCTGATTGTAGTGGGGAAACAAATGGTCCTCACCAATTTATTTTTAAATAAAAATAAATTTAAAATAAAGTATATAATAAATATATAATAAATAATAAATTTATAATAAAGTAAAGCAAGATTGCAGGGATATTAATTTGCAGTCTTGGTTTAGTAAAGAATAGGAAACACAAGGGAAGAAGGTGAAACAATTGGAATGAGTGAATAACTTAACTGGAAATCTTACATGTATTTAATGTACCGCTGCCATTTGGATTATTTGGGGAGGGAAAAGAAAGTCTATAGGAAAATTACTTGGAACATCTGTGTGTCTATTCAGCACCTCATTTATAAGCTTGTTTTCTTAACTCTTGTTCTAGGAGTGCTTTCTGCGAACCAACATCATGCCAGCCCCGTCTGCTAATAGTAGGAAAAGAAGGGTACGGCCAGGTTTCTTACGTGGCACCCGTGGTGTTGCACGCTTTGGAGAAGTTTCCCATTCACACCCTGGACCTTTCTGTTCTGCTTACAAACGTTGCATCGCCAGAAGAAATCTGCGGACAGGTACCTTTTTTTCTTTTTCTTCTCATCGGATTCACTGACTGTATGTAAAGGATCAATCGAGTTGCAAGTAAGGTGAGCAAAATTCATTGGTAATGGAGGTGGCCTTGTTTTAATGTGCTGGGATGTTTGCTTCTGTCTGAAAATCCCCTTTTCATTTAGACAGCACCACAAACAATCCGGATGTTGTACATGTCCACATTTTCCATACCCAATTTTACAGTGAGGCTGTTGCTAGCAGCTCAGGAAGCTGGGCGGTGTTGCTAATAAACATCTCTTTGTGGAAAGAAATGCTGCTCATGTCACTGGGATCCAGAAAGTAGTTCTCATTGCCTCCTAAGACTGTGTGCTCCCGGTAGATGGCTCTGTATCAGACTGCATGTCGGCTACTTTTTGTAGGCTTCTTCTAAATTATATTAGTAAGGCAACCAAGGTTTGGGGCTTCTGTTTATTTTGTTTTCGCACGGACATACACAACTTGTGCTGTTGCAGTATGTGCACTAAAAGCATTAACATTCAGAAAACACTTCATTTGCACGGTGATGTGGTTTTAACTAGAAAAAATGAACAGATTTGGTGCTTTTACTTTTAGGCAGGAAATCCATTTTCTTGTTTGGCATCACTACCTTAAAATACTTTTACCTTTAGTGGAAACGTTTGAGAGCCATACAAGTAAGGACAGACATGTTACACGACTGAATACTGATGTGTCCCTTAAGCGGGACATTTCCTTTCTTTGTTATGCGATGATTGTGGCTGTGGCCATATAGCTACGGTGTCTAGCCACTGCCTGAATATATCCTTCCCATCTTCTGACTAGAGTTCTCCGAATACTGATAATCTGAAAGGGTGCACAGAGAAATTCCTTATGTGAAAGGATGCTTGCCACTCTGTTCACATAGTTTCATTTCATGGGGCAGTCAGATGGCTATGTAGCTATGTATTAAGAGGTTCTTGTACGTGTTTTAGTTTTCTTACGCAAGCTTTCCTTTTCACTAGCTGATCCGAAATGCTCAGAAGACAACACCAAGCACAATTTATGTCCCAGATATCCATTTATGGTGGGACAACGCTGGACCTGCCTTGAAACTTACTTTTCTAACTCTACTACGTAACATTCCAGCATTTTTGCCAGTTTTGCTGCTTGCTCCGTCTGATGTACGTCACTAGATCTCCCAGAAGAGGTATTTGTCAATACCTTCCTTACTATTTCTTCAGTGTCTTGTAATTTATGAATGCTTTCAGCATCAAAATGCTGTGCTTTCTTAAATGCATGCTGTTATTACTCAGGCACCCTAACAAATCACTTAAAATTTGCTTAGAGAAAAAAATACCGTGAAAGCATCTGCTTAAGGTTTTTTCTGAGTCAAGCAAGTGACTTTCACCCCCTTCTCACGCATGCAAATAATAAATTAATACAATAATTCTGGTGGCTACAAAGTGGTTCAGTCAAGAATATGCAGCGCTTGAAATGACAAGAGGAGGTTTTTACTGAAGAGATTTCTTCTGACAGTCTGCCATTCCATGCTATGTTGGGTAAACTGCTAATAATGCAATTTAGTAGAGAATTGAAACACTTTGATTAAAAAAAAATAAGTAAATCAGTTTCTTTCTTCATATAGGCCAAAGCTTTCCAAGCTGGAAAGCTGAGTTCCAATTTCTGCTAAAGTAACTTTGGAATCGAATTCTAGTTGTAGTCCTAAATAAACTGTAGTAAAAGTAGGTGCAGAACTTCATTGACTTCTGAGAGTTTACATTAAGGGAAGGTGCCCAAAACAGGACCACGCTGTTGTCATTCTGATGATTTGGTCTCAGTCACTGGGGGAAGAGAACGGGTCTTACCTAGACGTGTTTATTATCAACTGCTTTGAAAGTGCTTGAGTTCCCACAGAAGTTTTTGTACAGGCTGTAAATTCCTTCTAAAATAAGTAGTGAAATTCCTCACCTACCTTTTAATACTAGAACTTGAAAATGGAGGAAGACGTAGAGGTACTAGCTACTTCAGACACCTTTTGGTAGAGAAATAAAAACTCAGCAAAAAGCCCTCACTTGTCTGCTGAAGCCTGTCTCTTCCCTCGATAGCCATAAAGGTTCTAAGTAAAGGCTGCAGCAAGACAAGTAAATACAAAGGAGGCGCTGTTGGATGTGGTGAAAGCCATTACTTTACCAGTGTAGCGTACAATCCCTTCAGCGAGCTTTAATTCTACAGGTGATTCTTAAAGGTGATATTTGAATTTGCCGTGCCAGCCTCTGAAAATGTAGCGTTTTAAGGCCAGGATGATAACTTTTTTCAGTTTGTGTTCTTCAGGTTATTCTTAATTTGAAAAGGTACTCGTCTTTTTGGAATAGAAGATGAGTTTTTTGTGGCTTTAAATCTGAAATGTCTTTCCTCCTTCTGCTTTAGATGCAAAAATTATTTAATAAGGAATTTGGAGAAGTGTGCAATATTGAGTTGCCTGGTAGGGCAGAGAGAGCAGCCTTTTTTTGAGGACCTAATTCTAAATGAAGTGGCTAAGCCTCCCGTAAAGAAAAGAGGTGAGGAGGATATGAGAAGTACATCTAAAACTTTCCTATCGAAGTTACTAGCTCTTTGGGCTTTGCTTTGGTGGTCATTTTCTGTCAGTAATTTGTCATATGCTTGTATTTGAGTACTGTAAATTGGCTAATTTTTCCTGATGAATTGAAGTTGATTGGACATTGGAAGTTGTGCCTGTAGCACCACCAGCTGAGCCTCAGAAGCCACAAGAGGAAGAAGTAGGGATGCTGGAGGAGGAAGAGGAGGATACCTTGCGTGACCTTAGAATTTTCTTGAGGGACGTTACTCACAGACTTGCCACTGACAGACGTTTCAGGGAATTTGCAAAGCCCGTTGACCCACAGAAGGTAAAGTAGTGCTGATCCGTGTGTGTCTGTAACTTCTCAGTGTTCGTACTTCTCAGCGTTTTGGGGAAGGTTCAACTTTGTTTTTAGGGCTGCACTGTAAGGATTTTGCAAGAAGCAGAGGCAGTGCTTTTACTTCTGCTGACTCTCAAATGTGTCTTATGGGATTATTCGCTGAAAGCCCTGGTTTCATTCTAAAAAGCCAGTCCAAATGCCAACACAGTTTGCTCGTGAAAAAGCTTTGATATGTAGGCGTGTCACAGCACTGCAAAGCACAGAGATCTTTCCTTATAATGACAAACAGTATTTACAGGACTACTTGAGTGAAGTCTGAAGCCCTTTCTTGGACTGTCAGTTCCTGTGGGAACAGGAATAGGAGCAGCAGTTTGTAAAACTAAGTTTTGAGATCCTGTTCTCTGTTTCATCTGGAACTCCTCAATAGGAATCAACCATAAGTGCAGTGTGTTTTCTTTTTCCTCCAATTGGCTGCTTAGATGCCTTTTTCTCCTTAATTTATGAGATAAGCCTAAACTAGGGGCGTATATTTCAAAGACAGATGTAACTTGAATATACCTGCGGATCAGCAAAGTCCTCTTGATGTGGGCCTCCACTGGCTTTTCTTCCCCTTTTCTCCTAGGTTCTTGAGCTGTGAAAAATCTAGACAGATACATATGTCCTCATCTGAACTGGTCATTAGGCTCCTCTTCTGGTCTGAGGGAAGAAATGAGCACCTCAGGGCCCAGTTATCTCATTCTAAAGTAGATGCCTGCAATAGGTACTTCACAGGTGCAATTCATGCACCTTTTCCTCAATGTCGACAACAAAGAGAATGCCGGATGGCTTGCTCAGCTTTCACTGTTGTGATTTTCTGAAGCAAAGTGAAATGAATCTCCCACCCTCAGTGTTTCTTCTCTACCATGCATGTGCTTCTGACCTCCCTACTTCTTGTTGTCCTCTCGTGGCCGCTCTAATGAAAAAATGAAAAAGCCCTTCCATTTTTGAGAAGCAAACTGGTTAATGTCAGCATCTTCTGATGCATCGCAAATGTTCAGAGTTTTTAGGAAGTCGTTTATTTAAAGTCTTCAGAATAATTTTGGTAGACAGTGTGCAAGGTTAAGAAAACCTCTGAATGCTTGTATTTGATCTGCAGGTACCTGACTATGCCACAAGGATTAAAGAGCCGATGGATCTTTCAACAGTTCTGACTCAAATTGACTCGCGCCAGTACCTCGCTGCCGGAGACTAGCTGAAGGACATCGATCTAATCTGTAACAATGCCTTAGAGTACTACCCGGATCAAAGATCTACAGGTGAGGATGTGCTTTTTAGCCCTAGTTTAAAAAATCTGTCAAACATATAGATGGATAAATGCTGTGTGCGGACAATAGACTTCGGATGGATTAGCTGATTTTGGACGTCCAGACTGTAAATATTTTATCATTTTGCTACTTGGGCATGGAATTGTGATATAAGTGTTCCCAAGGAACTAGTGCTTTTGTTTTAATTAACTTCGATGTTGTTATGCTGAAAATATTCACTGAGAGAACCTTTCGGAACCAACCTATGAAGAAAGCAATTTTCTTCTGTGATCAAAACAGTTTCATTGGTTGGTAGACAACATTCAGTTAAAGTGTGTAAAATTTCAGATCGTCACAGCGCCTATGTTTTGCAAGACACTGCATATTCAATGGTGAGGAACGAACTGGATACAGAGTTTAGACGACTTTGTGAACAAATTAAAGAATCTCGTGAGAAAAGAGGTACGTGCTTTAACGCTAAGGATTTGAAGACTTGTCTCTGCATTTGTAACTGAAAATGCATGACGAAGATCTTTGGTATCTATTCTTTCTTGCAAGGTCGCACCTCTGCAGCGTGTGCTCCATGCGACAACTCCAAGTCACCACAGCAGAACCCTGCTACTGAAGACGAGAAACCAGATGAAGAGAGTAATGAAAATGAGGAGATGCCAGCGGCACCTGTAGATGCCAGTACACCCATTTCTAATGGCAAGTTGCATTTTATTCAGCTGCTCTTGTCATTCATACCTTCTCTGTTCTTGAGGCGCAACAGGTGTCTCTGATGCCTGGCTCTTTATGGCAGAGGTAGTTTGTTTTCAAATTGACTTCCAAATGGGAGAGAGAAATCCAGAGGTCATTCATTCAATATAGCGATGAATTAAAGTTCAAAGAAAGTTGGTTCATTTGATGTACTCTTACTGGAACTTCATTTTGTAAACAGAACGACCCCCCACTCAAGGATATGACAGCTTCCCTCCCGTACTAAAAATGATAGTACTCACCCTTGTAGGAGCAGCAATGTGAAGAAGGTCAAGGGCAGTAAGAAGGGTTCGAAGCTTTGATATAACAAGCCTTTCACTTTTTTTGACAGAGCTCCTAATAAGCATCTTTAGCAAGGTCTGGAGATGGGAGAAAAACTCAAACTAGATTTTAATTCTAGGATGTATAATGTCAAGCTTGACTGTTCCTCTGAACAGTCAATTGAATTTAAATTTTTTTAATTTAAATTAATTAGTTTATTTTTTTTAATTTAAATTCAACTGAATTTAAAGTTTTGAATTTAAATTCCAATTGAATTTATTGAAAAAAATTCCAATTGAATTTAATGTTTTGTTGTTGTAGTTTTTCACGAAACACTAAGTTTATGTGAAAGGTTTTGCTGCAATATCTTTTTGCCAAGGATATTAAGCTTAAGTTATCCACAAGAAAACGGTGGGGAAAAGGAAGCTTTAGTTTTGAAAGTTTTTTTTTTTTTTTTTTTTTTTTCTCTCCAGGTTTTTCTTGAGCACAGCAGCGTTTCAGTGTCTGCCTGCCATTAGTTGCCCCACTACCAAGTCAGGAGGGTCAATTAAACTTGCGTGAGGCAGAATTTCTTTATCTGAATCTACGTGGTTCACATAAATATATTCTTGTTTCCTTCTTTCCCTAGGATTATTCTTCTCCCAGTAATGAATGTTTCAACGGACACCGTTGAAGATCAATGAGCAAAAGCATCCTGCGGTGTTCAGTCTCCAGCTTTGAAGAAAGTATGGCGATACTGAGGGGAAATGTCAAGAGAAGACGCTTTTCAAGGTACTGTATTTCTATATGTTCAATCTCTGTTCGATTTGTAGATTGAAAAGCAAGAGAGAAAGCATGTGCAGTGAGTTGTGGCCTGATAAACCTCCGGCTAAAATCAGCAGAGGCCTATGAGCATGCTGATGGCGTACCAGTACCTTAAAACTAGAATCCCTCTTCTCAGTGAAAGTCTTCTGCTTTTCTAAAAAAAACCTGTTTTTTTCCCCAACCCCTTTGAGGTGTTGTTGTGGTTTAACCCGGCCGGCAGCTAAACACCACACAGCCCTTCTGCAACCCTCCCACCTCCCTCTCTGGGATGGGGGAGAGAAACGGGACAGTGAAGCCCGCGAGTTGAGATAAAGACAGTTTATTAAGACAGGAAAATAATAATAATGATGATGATGATGATGATAGTACTGCTACTAGTAATGTGTACAAAACAAGTGATGTACAATGCAGTTGCTCACTACCCGCTGACCAGTGCCCAGTGTAACCCCTAGCAGCCCGGCTGCCCCGCCCTATCCATGGTGCAGCGTGTTGCCATAAGGCATAGAATTCTTTGGCCAGTTGGGGTCGGCCATCCTGAGTCTGTCCCCTCGCAGCTGTTGCTGTGCGCCGATTCTGATCGCCAATAGGACAGTGAGACACCGAAAGGTCCTTGGCTTGTTGTAAGTACTGCTCTGCAGCAATTGAAATATCGGGGTGGTATCAGCACTCTTCTAAACATCCTTTCACACATCCTCAGCCAAAACATAGCAACCTACCCGCTACTAGGAGGAGAACTAACGCTGTCCTAACTGAAACCAGGACATGTATCTTTTCCACTTGGGTGCTATTGCTCATAATTTTGAGAATTCAACATGAGCAAGCTAGGAAATGTGGGTACATACAGAACCGCGTGTATATGGCACACAACAGACTTGGGATGTGGATCCTGCGTGAGGCCTACAGGCTTCTCTTTGTATACCATGGAGCACTGGCTTGTAAACATGGTGAAATTTCCCATCCTTGATGGGTCTAATACAACAAGTCTTTTCTCCCTTCTCTGCCCTGTCCTCTTTCTTAATGTAGGCAGTTGAGAAAGCCAAAATTGGAACGAAAAAAAGAATATAACACAGGTAAGTGGCTGTAAGTCCCCGGGATACCTATTTACGCTGGTTACTGAAGAGGATGGCACTTGGTCACTCCATGGCTTTCATTTGGCCCCAAAGCCTTCTGTAGTCAGCTGAATTCACTCCTCAGTGACTTTTCTGTGAAGAGAGGTAGGTGCAAATAGGAGATTTTATGAATTCCTTGGGGAGGGAGCAGTGTGAATTGCAGCTTGGTAGGCACAAAGCAAACTGTTCTAATTGTGCAAAGTAAATCGATACTTGATAAGTTCAAACTTAGTTTTATAGTTGGCAAGCACAAAAGTAAACCTTAGCTGTGATCCTAGCAGCACAGTGGTGTAGCTCTTCCCTTCCCCTTGTCCTCTTAGCTCTTTTAATGACAGTGCAAGCAACCAACCTGTGCCAAAGGGTGCTGTATGGCAAACAATGGGCAGGCTTTTTTCTAAAAAGCACGAGTTTATGTGGTGTTTGGGTGTTTCTCTTGAAACGATTCTTCCCTCCTTGAGCTGTTAGATCCTAATGCAGGAAATGGAAGTGCTGCATGCATAAACAGAGTAATCAAACATACACCTCTTAGGAAGAGGCTTGCAATGTCCTAGTGTTTGTTTTGAGCACTGGTAGATACAGTTTGACATGAATGGAGTGAAAACACCTTAGAGAAAGGTGTTGATTGTTCTCACTTTTCCAAGACAGAAATAAGTGGAGTAGATTTCCCTCCTGCATGGAACAAAAGTTGCACGTTTGTTTTTGTCTGGCTAGCTTTCAGTCTCTTTAAAAATTTCCCTACAGGTCCCAGTTTTAAGTAGACAGTTTAAACGTGCAGAGCGATAAAGAAGTGGAATGCAGTGGTTGTGACACCAACTTCTGATCTGAAATGTAAAGAAAACTCAATCCACTTCAGGGTGCCTTTTTTGTTTGTCTGTTTCCATTTTACAAGAGCAACGGTGAAATAAGGAGAATCCCATCTTCACTGTTTCAAAATCCTTTGTTTCTGCATTTCAGTCACCAGAACACTGAGGAGTAGAGCTGGTGCAAAAACTGTGAGACGAGTCCACGGAGAAAACAGGGACTTGGAGCTGCGCCGCAGCTGTAGAGTCGGACACAGGCGGTACTCGACTACTAACTCGTCCATTCTATTTGACAAACTTATGACAAAGTAAGTCATCTTTTCTTGCAGACCTCTTAGAATGATCTTTCTTAGCAAGCCTTTGCACTATGGCATGATGTTGGCCTCGACTTGCTCTTTAGTTTGACAGCAAAGAGGTATGGCTGCTCCTGGCATTTCCTTCCTGTTTACAGGGAGACACCGTTACCTGGCTAGATAAACAGATTTTCTTGAAGGTGCTATTTCAGCATATAAGAATTGATTTAAAAAACAACAACAACAACAACAAAAGTGCTTCATGGCTTGCTAGTTTTGTAATCTCACATTTCTGCAGGAATACTTGATTTGCTGCATTTCACCATTACACTCGTCAGCGCCGCTGATTCTGGTTTATCACTATTTGCATTGCAAATCTCCTTGTCCAAAGCTTAAACTGATGTATGCACTGCTTGAAAACAAAACCTGAAGTTGCAGAGCAGTAGACTCAAGTCATTATGTTAGCAGCTGTGTAACCATACTGCTTTCCAAACATAAGATGTCCAGCTTATTTTGTTTCTATGAAGAGTTTAAACGGCTCCCGTTAAGCAAAGATGTCCCCACACTGATACTTACTATTAAGCAAGGATTCCACCTCCTTTGGCTGAGGTCTGCTCCCTTACTCACATTGGAACATTCATCCAAGTAGCCTGCAATTCCACACTCTCGGGGGAAAGTCCATAGAATAGCAAAGGTTCCTCCAGTCTCTTCCTCAGCCTTTTTTTGAAGCATGCAATAAAGCAAAACATTCACAGGCTGCCCTTCCATGCAAAACAAGGCAAATTAGTAAGACAGGAGCCACAAAACTGATTATCCTTTAAAGTTAAAATGAGATTTGAAATAGATCGAGTTAGCAAGTGTTGTAAGTCTGTAGCTAAGTCTGGTTTTGCCAATGCAGCACAATTCCCTATCACGTAGCCAGAGCTGCTTCTGTAGCTCCAAGAAGCAAAACTGCTTTGACAAAATACTGTGTCATCAAAGCATTCGTTGGCTCAGTAGGCACGGCTCAGGTTCAAGAAGTTTGTGAAAAAATGAGTACTAACAGAAGCAGCAGGGTCCAAAGAAACACTTTATGTCCCCACTGCGAAATGAGGGGCTTTACCTTGAGTGTTATGCACACTGTCAATAGAAAAGCACTGTAACAGAATCTGCCACGGCAGTTTGCATGTTACTGAAAGACCATCAGAGTGGGACTGCAGCAAGATCATTGCGAAGTTACAAAAAAACCATGTGGGGGTGGGAGTTTAGTTGCGTTAGATAACACAATCTTAGATAAAGATTTTGGTCTTAACGTAAAAGTAAGGATGTCTACTGATTTCTTCAACTCCAACAACTGAAGCCCAAGTCTGAAAAATCGCCTTTAAGAATGCAAAGAAAATATTTAACTCTTCTGTATGTTCATACTTTGCTATCAAGCAAAGGAATGAATGCTGATGCCTTAACTATGTAGGGCTGTAGCTTACAGAGAGACTACACCTTCCTGTTTTTTTCCCTTTAAAAACGTTAAATGTACGTGAAATTATTTGGGGGTGTTTTCACATGCAAAGCCTAATGCAGTGCATGCAAGCCCTGTCATCTTCTTCGTCTAGTAGTGTCGCGTTAAGGGGTGTAGCCGATTGACCGTCATGGGTCCCGTCGGATTCAGGGTGCTGAACTATCACGGTCACGGATTCACCAACAACGCAGTACGGCCTCGCTCTAGTCGCATTCGAGGAGAACTCTCACAGCTAGGAAGAATGCAATTAAGTGCAATTTCTTACGGCGACAGGTACACAGGTTCTTTGGATTGTCAGTGATAAATTCACTGTCTGCAAAAGCAAGCTAGCATGCATGAAATGCACAGGTACACAGCCTAGGTATTAAGACATGAAAAAGCATCAAAACTCTAGAGATTTCTAAGATTCCACAGAGACGCCTGGTATAAGCAAGCGTTCAGATCTTACCCCACGGCGTCCCAATGGAGTGGGGGTGGGGGAGTGAGAGGCTCAGCCTGTCGAGTGATGTCAGAAGGAATCCTTCCTGATAGTATCTTCCCTAACATCCCCTTTCTCTTAAAGCAATTGATATTATTTTCTATCTTTAAGGTGGAGCTTGAGTGACTCTAGTCATGCATATCTTGGTTGTGCTTGGTAGAAATGATCTCACTTGCGTTTAAAGGTACAGGCTGTGAGAAATTCCGAGGGCGTGCTCAGTGAGGGGTGGTTGCACCTTGGAGGCGGGTAGCTTTTGGGATGGAGGTGTGCTTATGATGCCTAGTCGCTTAAGGCGATTACTCCACAAGTAGTAACTTAGTGTTGATTTAACTACAGCATATCTAAAACATAAGAAGGATGTTAGTATGGAAGAAGCCGATGAAACCAGTCCTTAAATCTTACTACTTATTGTGCGTGAGCAGACTGGCGTGAGTTTTAGCTATACTGGCAAATATCAAACCACACCTGTGTCGTCCCAAAGCTGGGAAAAAAAAAAAAAAAACAAAACCAAGGAAATGTTGAAGCAAATAGGGAGTCCTGTAGCTTGTGCAGTCTTTTAGCTGAGAAAATAAAGAAGGAGAGAGACAGGTAGCCTTGAGCTAGCAGAAGCAAGGAAGAGAAGGGCTAAAAGGGAAAAAACAGGAAGGAGAACACCAGCTCCAGACTGACCTCTAGTAACCTTTTTCTCATTAAGGGTCATTAGCACATTAAAAATCACACCTGTCAAAATGCTAATCTATGCTAATGTGGGATTCGGTGTGTGTCCCCCCTCTCCTGTTCCCCCTCCCCCCCGGTATTCCTCTGTAATGCACAAGCTCAGTGGAGATAAGTTAGGTGAGCTGTAATAACCAATCCAAAGGAGCCAAAGAGAGAGTTTTCACAAGTTTCCTGTGTATAAATGACGGTGATTCGAGTCAGAGGTGTGCTTGCTTTGCGAAAGATGGCCAAGTACCTGACTCTGCAGAGTTCTATAAGTAATTCTATAATTAAAAGACCTTCGTGTGCATTCCGACTCTGGGTGCTTATTGGCGCGGTGCACTCTGCACGAACCTGCAGACAACATCTGTACTCAGTGTCATGCCTACAGACAACCCTTTACTGTTGGGACCTGCATATTTTTCTGTGCATTCAACACAACCCCTTTGGCACAACTAGTTAACCACGTAGCTGCCAGTCCACCACTCAGTTGCACTTGTGAAGAGGAAAAGCTATTTCCGTCTACTGGAGGAGCACATCCTCTAAATGCAAGCTTCACTCAGCTGGTCATTTACTGCAGGACAAGATTTGAAAAGTGTTGTTGAGTTCTGGGTTTCCTGCTTACAGGAAAAATTAAGTGCTAGATCGCCCTCTACTCCGCTTTGTCTGCTGCATTTAATGGAGATAAAACTGATTTCGTTTGCTCCTCCATTTATGGACAATGAGCTGAAGGAACAGGTACAGCACATTAGCCTGGAATGCCTTCCCTCCCAACCAAAGTAAACTGGAGCTGTAACTAACACAAGCAAAAGCAAGGCTTCTGTGTTTTCAGCTGAATAAAGTTCCAACAAAATCATCCTCTGGGATTTGAAGGTTACTTCACATGACATGCCAACGACTCTTTTCCCTCCATTGTAAAGCGGATCCCTGCTGTTAGTTGCTCTAGAAGCAAAGGAATCGTCGGTTTGGTAACCAAATAGCCGCTTCTGCAAACGAGAAGTGTTGTGCTCTCTCTTCCCTTTGAATGACTCCACACTTCTCATCAGCTACTGGATTGCTGACCTAGAATCAGAGAACATCCCAAGGTGGAAAGGACTCCCAATAATCACCAAGTCCAACTGGTGGCTCCACACAGGACCACCCCAAAGTGAGACCCGATGTCTGAGAGCATTGTTCAACACTTGTTGACCTCCGTCAGGCTCGGTGCCATGAGCAGTGCCCTGGGCAGCTGTCTCAGTAGCCAGCCACCCCCTCAGCGCAGCACCTGAGGCGCACGGGGCTCGGCGGGGCGGCCCGGGAGGGGAGGACGGCGGGGCGAAGTGGCAGCTCCCTCAGAGCCGTCTCCCCGCCGCCTCGGCCGCATGTCGTGGCTTTTTCGTGTCGGGGCTTTTTCATGTCGTGCCCTCGGTCTCTCGCCGTGGGTGAGATGCTGCTCCCCAGCGCGGACCCCTTGCGCGCGGGGCCTGCCCGCGGCAGCGGCGGGAGGGAAACCCCAACCCCAAAGCCCTCCCGGCAGGGAGAGCTCGGGGTGAGGGCCGATCCGGCACCGACAGTAAACACACGCCGGAGGAAACGCTCTGGTTTTAGCCATGAGCAGCGCGGCCAGGTTCAAAAGGCGTCACGCTGGAGCTCCGAGTTCGGCGGCGTTCCGAGGCCGTTGTGGCGGTTGTGGAGACGGCCCCGGCTGAGGTGGCTGCTGCTGTCGCTGCTGTCCCCTCTGTCCCTGCTGTTGCCGCTGTTGCCGCTGTTCCCGGACCTTGGAGACCCCCGGCGGCTCCCTGTGCCAGGCCCTGTGGCCCCGGGGAGCTGCCCGCCGCCTCGTCGGCCAGCCCGGCAGCAATCCTGCCAGCACAGAATAGCCCACTGCGTTTCAGGGTAAAGTGACGATTAATTTCTATTTCCTGGCCTGGGTGCTGCTTTCTTCTTTAAGGAAGCTTCAAGGTTAAAGGTTCAACTCAGTTATGTCAGGGTTCAACTCCGTTTCGTGAAGGGGCTCTTGTACGAAAGCTTAAGCTGGGATTGACTCTCTGCTAAGCGGAGGCCAAACGTGGACCTACTGAGAAGCAGGTCCTAAGTGATAACATTTTCTAAAGAGACTGCTAAACACATCTGAAGAGTGCTGCTGCAGAACTCTGAATGGGGGGATAGCAACTGTCTTAACTGATCTGGAATCTTGAATTTACTTTTCAATGGACAAGAGGTGTGTCTCTCAAGGCAAACAAAGAGAGGAGTAACACCCTCTCTTGTCACTCATGTCAACATAAATTTATGCTCAGAGCGTAGGTGTAGGAACAGCATCGGTATGTATATGGAACATCGGGAGAGGAAGCTCTATCGGTATTTACAGTTTTTCTACTATCTTGTCAGAGAGAAGTCATCTCCAAATGAGAAATGGATGTATTTTGAAACAGTGGTGGTGGATCGGATTTCTTCTTTCTAGTGTTAATATTTGCTCTTGAATCGTACTTAATACCTGGTAACACCTCAATCAGTTGTCAAAAATAAACTTAAAAATGTGTAAGGCTTATCTCATTGGTCAGTATAAAGATCAAGGTCTTCGCTTCGCTTTGCTTCCCTTCCCTTCCCTTCCCTTTTTTTCTTTTTTTCGTTTTTTCTTTTTTTTCTTTTTTTATTTTTTTTCTTTTTTCTTTTTTTCTTTTTTTCTTTTTTCTTTTTTTCTTTTTTCTTTTTTTCTTTTTTTCTTTTTTTCTTTTTTTTCTTCTTCCCTTCCCTTCCCTTCCCTTCCCTTCCCTTCCCTTCCCTTCCCTTCCCTTCCCTTCCCTTCCCTTCCCTTCCCTTCCCTTCCCTTCCCTTCCCTTCCCTTCCCTTCCCTTCCCTTCCCTTCCCTTCCCTTCCCTTCCCTTCCCTTCCCTTCCCTTCCCTTCCCTTCCCTTCCCTTCCCTTCCCTTCCCTTCCCTTCCCTTTTCATTTTCCCCAGTATTGTTTTTCTGTTCTCCTTCTCACTGCAGTCTTGATTTTGTTTCTTGTCCCTTAAGTATGTTTCCAAAGTGTTGCTGAAACATTTTCCCTTTCAATCCTACAAAAGGAGCTGTCACTGGTGAAGATCGGAGCTTATCCCTGAGCCCAGGAGCTGTCACCTTAGTCTTCCAATCGGACAAGGACGACTTCATTTCTCATGTAAATGCATTTGTCAGGTTTGCGTATTGTTTTTTCAGGAATGGAAAGTGTGTATAGAATGGATTTAAAATCAATTTTAAATGTAAAACGTCAGGGCAAAAAAGTTCTAATTACAACCTCTGCACACAATTTGCCAGCTGTGGGACTAGGAGTTTTCTTATTTACTGTGTTTTGTTTAACGTGTCTGAAGTTTAATGGACAGCAATCAAGGCGTGCTAGAAATCTGAAAGCACTTTATGCTTTGTTCTCTCCGTCATTTTGGTATAACAAACTAGCTTATGTTTTAAACCCTCCATGAGGTTAGTGGTTTCCCTAAAGGTAACAAGTCCCTGTGTGCTACAGTAAGACAGTAACAAAACATGAAGTATAGAAGTTCATCCTGTCATTATTCAGCTTCTGCCTATGGACACACAACTACGCTTATTTAAAGCGGTATCACCTTGAAACCTAATCAGCATTTTAAAAAGGACTTTGTAGCAGTTACTGGCTTTTGTCCTGGAGGGCTGAGGTTTGTTTTGTTTTGTTTTACATTCAGCATTTCCGTTTCTAGCTTACATTCCCCTGTTATTTTGCATGAGGAAAGCATGCAACTTTACAAAGTAGAACGGAAAGAGCTGCTTTTTAGTCTAACTTTTCAGTTTTTCATAGGAGTTTTAAATGTGGTAGGAGTAAAACACCAGAAGTACTGCTGCCAAAGTTATATTCAAACTCGTCTTTCTTGGAGAAGCAGAAGAAGCCCAGGGAGAAATGAATTTGCAAACATGCTCTTCATGCTCTCCTTTCCCAAGATTTCTCTGAGATATAGCCCATCCTCTGTGGGTTTTGAGGTATATGGTTCCCAGGAGTGAAAAGGAGGGCCAAACATCTCTCCTCTTGGATCTCAGCATGCCAGGGCTTTAGTGTACTGCCACTTACAGCTCCGCTTTTTCACCTGGAAAAAGCGACCGCATGATGTAGACTGAGGAGCCCTCACAAATTAACTTGCCGTCACCAAGTGACGCCCATGAAAGGTGTATTTAAAAGCTAGGCTCATTATAGAATCACAACAAACCCCTCATGACTGGTGCAGTAGACAGTGAGGTAGAGGGCGAGCCCTGGAAAGACAGAAGAAAAGTAGCAGTGAGTTCTGGGTACCTTTGTGCAGACGAAACAGAAAAACGCAGGCAGTGAAGTAATAGTGTTCCGTTACTAATGCCAGCAATAGATAATTGCAACAATTATCTGTTAGATCATAGGTACTAATTAACAGATAATTGCGCAACTCCGGAAATCAATAAATAACTGATTCCCCTCAGAGAATGTCTTCTACATTTTTATATTAAAAAGACTCCAGAGTTGTAATGGATTAAAATCCTACGGAAGGGAAAGAAATGGCATCAGCCACTAGTTCTGCAGAAGCGAAAAGTAATACTGATAGAGTTCAGATGGAAATTTTCACTTTGTGTGTTTAGTTTGGGGATTCTTTTTAAATCATTCATACCAGCGATTTAGTTCTTAAGGCTGTTTCTTTGAGATTAAGTGACAGGACTTCTGTTACTCTTTTCTTCTTGGAATGCTTCTTGATATTCTTACGTCAGCCAGAACTTCTGTCTCTGTTGCAGATGTGAACAATGACCGTAGCTAAGAAGCCCAAATCTTCAAAGCCTAAAAAGCCCTCTTCAAGGCGGTCTGGCAAATCCAAGAAACCAAGTCCTAAAATAGTGATGTCACGCACCGCCAACTGGGGCCGGATAGTGCCTGCAGAAGATTCAAGCCAAGTCTCTGTGGCCCAAGGACGTGGAGGTGCTATTTACTGTAGATCATCTGAAAATTCTAAGGCTTTTGCCCCAAGAGATCTAAGTAAGTGTGTGTTTTATCCTGCCTCCATTTTCTTCAAAGCAAAAGTAGAAAATGCAGTTCTTACTTGTTGCACTGATAGAGAAGGGGACTACTGTGAACAAAGACTTCAAAAGCGAATCCCCTAAGGCAACTGAAGTGACTGATGTTACAGAAATTAATTTTGATATATTTACAGTCAACATTAAAATGGTTGACTAAAGTTGTTTGTTTTTTGTTTTTTGTTTTTTTTTTTTTCCCAAAACATTGTGTTGACCAGCCAATATGAATTTGGTGGTATTAAAGTTGTCTGCAATAAGTTTTTCTGGTTTGGATTGTAGCTAGCTCCTCTAGGTGCTCCTGCAGAATAGTATTTTTTTAAATACCTTTCTTCGAAACAAACAAACAAGATCTCTTTTTAAATTTAACTTTCTTGCAGTCGTTAATGATGGAATTGCTCCGCCACAGAGCATTCTTTTTCCACCTGAGAAGATTTGTATGGATTGGCGAGAAACACAAAGTGTTGGAGTTGGCCTGTACAATCTTGGCAACACATGTTTTCTTAATGCTACTCTGCAGTGTTTGACCTACACACCCCCACTTGCCAATTACATGCTTTCTCTTGAGCACAGCCAGTCATGTGAGTACTTTCTAACAGTATTTTGAATCTGTTGGATAGCTCTGAAGGTGAAAGAACAGCAGTGATTCTGTGAGATAAGCTTATTTGCCTGATTTTACCTGTAGCAGCTGGCTTTGAGCACTGTATTAGCAGTGGGCTCCGAATAGCATATGGAGTGCAATTAATGCACCATGGTTTATTTATTTAGTTATTTGTTTGTTTGTTTGTTTGTTTGTTTATTAAAGGATCATTTATTGCTTCATGGGAATAATGAAGTGCATTGGACAGTAATGCATTTAGTAATAATTTTAGAGAGTAATACATTTTGCAGCCTGTGGAGTTCACATTCCTGTCAGCCTTTACAACTGCGACTTTGCAGTAGTCTTTTAGATTTCTCATCACAAAATGCATTTGAATACAGGCTTAGTGGATATTTTTCTTCTGTCAAGTTGTGTGAAATGAAATGTTACAAGACTGTTGGGACATTGGCATCTTGGGAGAAGAGAATGTAGCAAGGAGAGTGGATATGGTATCTATAGCTTAAATTGTACTTAGATGTTCGTAGGTATGGATATTTCGCTGGACTGGGATGCTTTGTTCTTTCACTCTTCAGGTCGTGAACAAGATTTTTGCATGATGTGCACGATGGAGACTCACATTAACCAGGCCCTGCGTTGCACTGTTGATGCCATCGAGCCTACGCATGTTATCAGTAATCTCAGTCGTAAGTGGCTTCAGATGTGTTTCTTTTCGATAGCTTGTAATCTTCAAATAATTATTTGATGTGTCTAAGTGGTTTTAACACTCCAATGAAGAGAGATTTTAGAAATACAAGAATGATTTCATTTTTAAATGAGGTCAATACTATCATCTTCTTATTTAGGAATAGGACAACATTTCCGTTTTGGCAGTCAAGAAGACGCACACGAGTTCTTGCGCTATACTGTTGATGCTATGCAGGAAGCGTGCTTGAACGGAAGCACCGAGTAAGCATAAACAAGTTCACTTTCATACATTCTCTAGCACCTTCTAGTCCTTTATTTACTCTCAGAAATGATCTCTAGCACCTTTTAGTGCCTTATTTACTATCAGCAACGCAAGTCTACATCATCCTTGGTTTTCATCAAACTCTTTGAAGAGTTAATTCTGTGCCTTAAATCTTCTGAGGTCTGATTATAATTTATTTCCAGATTGGACAGATCTTCTCAAGCTACCACCATCATTCATCAAATATTTGGAGGATTTCTAAGATCAAGAGGTACTTGAAAAAATATTCCTGTCCTTAGAACTGATCTGTGTCTTTTGTCAGTAGTAAAGCAGTCTGTAGTTTGTCTAAAGTAGTATCTGTCAACAACTTGAATTTGGACAGTTAGTCTCCTTCACATAATGTTAAGCATTTATATTTTGTTTCCAGTGAAGTGCTTGAATTGCAAAGCAGTTTCGGATACGTATGAGGCATTTCTTGATATCACTTTGGATATAAAGGTAAGATGTTTTCTAAATATAATTCATGATGTTTAAGTACATGCATAACTTTCTAAATTAAACTTGTTTAACTTAAAAAACCAAACCACATATAATGTTAAAACGTAAGAGCTTGGTGGTGCTAAGGAAGTGGATTGGACTTTGTCCTTCCGTGGAACCCATGTAAATTGTCTCCACATTTGCATTGGGTTTAAGGGGAAAGAATTCTCTTTCTGCAAAAATTATAATGCTGTCCTACTTCTTTGTTGTTCTACCTCAATATACATCTAATTGTTAGACTGATGAATTTGTCCCCAGTATTGATGACAAAGCACACTGTAGATGCTGTCTAGGCAACTGGGAAAGTATTTGTTCCAAAGTCAAATGCCTTCCAGGTGAGGTCAATGCTGAGCATGCTCTTTCTGCCTCCTTCTTCACAGTGCTCCTAGTAGATCGCTTGAGTATGTTAGTAAGATTCTCTTATAAACTACTAGTATGTCTCTGGAATTTTGAATTACGGTGACTTTACGCTCTTCTTTCTCGCTGCTCTAGGCGGTTTCGTCTGTTAGCAGAGCTCTGGAACTCTTTGTGAAACCTGAAGAGCTGGATGGAGAGAATTGCTATAAATGTAGCGAGTAAGATTTTGACGAATTAGGTCTTAATCCTAGATGTCAGTTTTCTATGTTGCATGACTCTGTTGGACTACCTCTAAACTTTGGATCTACTTACAAGTTTTGTGGAAGTTTATAAAAGACTTGGATTTTTGTTTCCTTGGAGGGGGGAAGTCTTGTTCATAGGCATTCCCTATGGGTTTGCAATTCTCTGGCTTGTATTTTGCCATCAGAATTCAAAAAGAGCTACTTTTGTTCTTTCTATTTATTAGCTCTCGACAGTACTTTTCTTGATGTAAACTGCCCAGTTTCCGTTGTTCTCTGGGCTAGTGGCTAATTTTCACTGCTTACACCGTAGGTCCTACCTTGGAGCGGGCAATGTGTCAAACTGAACTATTTTGTTTCAAAGGATGGCAGATGGGTTCAGTGTCTTTCCAGACAAGCTCAGTACATGAAGACTTCCTACTGTTAAATGTCTCCCTCCTGTAGAATGACCATGTGCTTCTGTTGTATTTTTGATGTTGATAGTCGACCTATGTTGGAGATTATTTGCAATTTCTAGCCCTGGGGACCAAGGCTCTCTCGTTCCGCTTTCAGTATTTGTATTTCCCTTGAAAGCTGAAAGAATGTATCCAGGATTGGAGTTCAAATAGCCACTTTTGTAGACCAAGAAATGGTACCTTGCCATCCAACCTGGTCATACCCTTTTGTGAGAGATTCCTGTTCCCGCTATGCTCTGAGTTGTTGGGAAAATTGACCTTCTTCTCTGTATTAACAAACCTGACACGCAGTGCATGGGTTTATGAAAAGAAAAAAGACCAACCTATTATGCAAGTAAATATCATTCAAATAGCATAGGCATGCGTGAGACATTAAAAGGAGTTTGTTTTGGGGGCGAAAAAAGAAGATGCCTTCAATCACTTATCTCTGCTTGGTTTTAAGGTGTAAAAAGATGGTTCCTGCGTCCAAGAGATTTACCATACACCGTTCTTCCAAGGTTCTCACAATATCACTGAAAAGATTTGCAGATTTCACAGGTGGAAAGATCAACAAGGTATATTTACCACTGTAATGCAACTATATCATTGTGTAATGGGACATCCCCCAAAGCTGAAAGTTGTTAATATTTTCAGACAATAATTGTAGACTAACGACTATGGCTTATTCTTTCTCTTAATATCAATAAAGTTCCCGCTTGACAAGAAGCATATGCTTTCCTCTGAGAAGGCTGATTCATCAGGAAACAGTTCTCTGCAACTTCTAGTGTTAACCGTTGTTTATGGGAAGACTTATTTGTAGTGAATCAAGAAATATATTCGAGAAATATATTCTAGAAATCAATTCTAGTCTGTGTTTTTTGGAAGTGTTTTTCTCTGGCTAGTCCACGAAGTACTCTGGGATAATTTTTCTATCTTCTTGATGTCTCTTTAGGAGGTGAAATATCCGGAGTATTTGGACCTGAGAGCCTACATGTCGCAGTCAATGGGAGAACCACTGCTCTATGCCTTATACGCGGTGCTGGTACATCACGGTGTCAGCTGTCACTCAGGACACTATATATGCTATGTAAAGGTAGAAGTCAACAGCATTTCTAACAGGGTAAAGGTTGTGCTGGCAAACCAATTAAAGCATGACTAGCAGCTACTGTTTCTAGGGAAAAAGATTTCATTATATTTTTATTTGACATGTGTGTATTTTGTTCCTATCCGTGATTTCAATTGGAAAACGTGCAATTCACCTAAAGAAATCGTTGTCTTTATTTGCAGGCTGGTAATGGACTTTGGTATCAGATGAATGATGCTAAAGTAGTGCATACTGACATTAAAAGAGTTCTTGGTCAGCAAGCTTACATACTTTTTTATATCAGGTAATAACAAATCTTAAAATGTGTTCAGAAGAGATTTACTTTCCTGTTATTGATATTTTTCTGTTTTGCAAGTGTTTTTCTTGCTATCCCGGGAGAAGATTATTATTTGTCTAATTCAGTTCTGTCTAACCTGAAATTCTCTGTGTCGTTTATTATCTTTTGTTGCTCGGCCTTAAACTGCAGCACTCATGTAAATTGCTATCTATGTGTTATCTGTAGCTGGCTAATTTAGAGAAGGAGAGAAATGAAGGCCATCTGTGGTGTAAGAATGAATTATTGCTGTGCAAGTGATAGTCTTAGTAGGAAGACTGTTCTCTACTTTTCAGTCTGTAGTCATGGCGAAGCCTTCTGTAGAGAAGGCTTCCATATCGTATGAGCTGTTCCTCTAAAATGATAGGATGGGATTTAATCCAAGAGTAGGCTGAAAGAAAAACTAAACTACGATCACTGCTCTTTTCTGAAGGCGCTATGATTTGACACTTGGAGAACGTGCGTTTTACTTGCCAGCACCATCTTATCCCTGTTCATTCCCTCCTGGTCAGCAGGGGGCTAATAGTAAGCAGGCTGGATTTCTGGGACCACGACTTCTTCCTCATATGATTAAGGTAATTCAGGGAAGCGGGAGGGCAGATAACGGCACCAAACTGCTAGTGGGTTTGGGGTTTGGTGTGGGGTTTTTTGTTTGGTTTTCGGCATCTTAGTTTTGTTTTCCTTCCCACGCTGCAGCTTTCTTCACAGCCCTCATGCTACAGCCAGAGTCATTCAAACAGTGGTTACTGCTAAATTGTGCAGCCATGCGACTCCATTACTTTATACCTCCAAGACAGCTTTCTAAAGCACAGAGAGCTACGCTCTTTGACTATTTAAGCAGAGTGTACTAATCCTCAAATCATTTAAAAGAGGACTTGTTTTTCCTATCCTCGTCACTTTAGCTAAGACAGGGAAAACTAAATGTCTTATTCCTGAGCACCAGAACGATTACTTCAGGCTTTTCAGGGTATGTTTAAAGGGGAAAATAAATATATTTGGGAATAGCAGCAGGTAATGTTAAGTTGCTTGGCTGTTTTTCAAAGATGATGTTAATTTGATACCAATCTGCAGTAAACCAAAAGCAGGAATTGAATACGCTTATTGGACTTGCATTTATCCTTAACGGGCAGTGTGTTTTTCTTTTTAGGTGTTAAGACCATTTGTAGAAACACTCAGTAGGAGAGTTTTGTGTTTCAAAATGTTACATGCAGTGTTTGCGTTAATCCATCTTGCAATTTCTTCTTTTTAAATACAGAATTCAAGCCGTTTAAATGGAAATGGATCCATAAAAGAGGACGCAAAGACCACTGGTGTCACCCTAAAAAGGCCATCTTCAGCACCACCAATGGCCTGTGTTCAAAACCAGGCAATTACCAGGCCTTCAATTACTGATACGTCAAGAAAACAGAAGATCACCATCAGTATTCACAATAAATTGCCTGCTCGTCAGACTGTGTCACAGCCTGACTTTCTTAGCAGTGCTGTGGAGGATGAAGATCTCTACCAGGCTGTTCCTTCATCCACAATTACAAATTTGGTAATGCAAATGAAGCAAATGCAAACAAACAAAAAAGTTTCTGATGAAATTTTTGTGGAGCCAACAGTGAATGAAAATCCTAAACTCAGCTCTGATAACACAGTCCCTTATGGTGCAGAATCTTCAGGAAAATCTGAGGAGGAGTCAAAGGGCTTATTTCAAAGGAATTTGAAATGCAATGCAATGTCCTCTAATGGAATTTTGGTGTGAAAGGTAGTCCGTACATTGCAGCATTCCAATTCTTCCTGTCAGAATGCTGACAAAGGAAGATCCCAGCATGAGCTGCCAAAAACAGATTCACTAAATGGTGCTATTAGGTTAGTTAATGAATCTAAAGAAAACGGACTGAAACTTGATGATTCCACTTGCCGAGTAGAACCTGTTAAACCTTCTGAGATGTTCTTTTCTAAAACAAATGGATTGCTTGAAACATAGATTTGCTCCATCGAGAATTTCTCACCTACGATGTATTCGGGAGTGTTTATTGTGTTCCTAATTCAGGTGAAATACTGAGAAAACACAGCACACACGTGATCGTAAGACTTTGTGGTATTATCCCCTTAGAATTTGCAGACCTGAGCTTACATTAGAACTTGTCAACTTAAGCTCAGCTGAGATAAAAATTCCTAAGTTTCATAAAGTAGATTTTGGGGGGTGAGTTGGGGTTATCTTTGAAGTGTAGATAATGCATACAACTCACAGCGGTCTTGCTTACCATTTAATGGAGAAATTCTGACAAGACTAGTCCTCAGTACTACTACAAATAGTATTTTTTTGTCTGCTGACTTGTGCGTTTTAATTGCAGATGCCTGGAGCTATGCCTTCAGTCAATCGAGAAGTCATCACGGAGTCCTTCAGAGCCAGCCAGCTGAACAGCTTGTCAGAGGAAATGAGGTAAAATGAGCACAGTCTGATTAAGACAAGACTTTATGGAAGTTCGTTACAGTTTTATCTGTCTACTAATAGTATTTAATGGAAGGATTTAAATTAGTACAATTCCATACTGTGTGTCCAGTGTCACGAACAGAACTAATGATCAGCACTGAGCATATCACTCTGATGCAGGTTGGTGCCTCAAGGAGAACTTGTGTTCCTTTATAGAATGTTTTTCCATTTTTCTCCACTGTCTGGAGAAACACTGGCTGTTCCCTGCTCGCCCCTATGCCTTTTTTCTCAGAGCAGCAGGTGGAAGGAGACAGATGCGTTTGCTTTTTTAGTGCAATGGCTTCAGAAGCAAGAGGGGAAAAAGCACTTTCTCTGGGAGCTGAAGAAGGTGTCCTAATCACAGGAGAGGTTTCTAAATGGCATATCTTTGCGAGGGTTCCTGTAGTCCGGAGGTTTTTGTTTGTTTGTTTGCCTTTGGAAGGTTTTACTCTTAATATTCACGTCCTTCAGCAGAAGTGAGAAATGGGTTTTTATTTTATGCAGTGTTGCGGAACCTCCGAAATCTCCTGGGAACGATGAATACCTCGCCCAGTACCAATGTGATGACCGTGGAGACAAGGAGAAAGCAAGAAGATCAAAAGAACGTGACCTCATTTCAAAAGAAACCGTTTTGTCTGGCAAAGAGTCTTGTGAGCCTGGTGAGAAATTGCGGCAAACTTCCTCTCTCAAGTCTGACACTGAATGTAGCTCTAACAATCTTTCTTCCTTAGCTATTGCAGATAGACGCCAAGATACAAAGGACAAGACTAAAACCACTGAGAAAGAGCATTACCGAAGCAAGAGGGAACATGCTCCTAGTGAAGAGAAGGAGAGTCAAAAAGCAGGTCCTTCCAGCAAGAGGAGGTGTTCTCAGAGCGTGGAATTTGTTGAGCAAAAGAGTCACAAGCAGGAGTACTGGGAGGGAAGCAGGTACAGATCTTTCCCTCGTGAAAGAAACAGCCCTGAGAATGGCAGAAGAGCAGTCAAATATTCAAAGTACAGATCTGGCAGCGGAGGAAGGTCAGAACAAGGTAGCAATAGGTACTACCGATCCAAAGGGGAAAGAAGTTGGAGCAGAGAAAGATACTATCGAGACGAAGCACGGAGATGGGAAAGATGTGGCTATTACAAGGATTACTATTCACCTCATGCGACAGGAGACAGTAGAGAGAGAAAGTTCTCTCACGGCGATTCAGCCTTTGACAGATGGACTGCAACTTACTACAGCAGGTCACATAAGCATTATCATTACAAAAGCGGATGGCCTCACGGTTCCCTCTTGAGAGAGGAAGATGTACGTCGCTTTAGCACACCCCGAGCAGACTTGCATCGTTGCTCGGTACCTCAGCAACATTCCAGAAGACATTCTCGTGAAAGACATGCGCTTCCACCTGTGTCAGCTCATTTGGAGAACTGTCTCCAGAAAAATGAAACAGAAGGAAACAGAAAAAGAAAATATACCCGTGCAGAAGGTAGTGAAAGTGAAGTAGAAAGGAAAGACAGAAAGATAGAAAAGGAGCTTTTAGGTGGTGAAAAAAATGCAAAAATATCACAAGTTCTGGAAGAAACAGAAGTCTAAGGATAAAGATGGAGAGAAGGATTCCAAGTAAGCAAGGATTCCAGCATACTCCTCATTTTTTATTCTAATTCTTTTCTGGGTGCTTCTCATGTCTTCCTTTTTTTTTTTTTTTTTTTTTTTTTTTTTTTTTTCTGGTAGTTTCTAAGTTCTTTAGATAGCACCAGCTGGCTGGGGATCATGTTGTTAGGTTGATCAGTGAAGACAGGAAAGCTCTTGCTGAATTGTGTCAGAGCACTAGCTTTGGACCACATAGTTCGAATCACATCCGTACACCATTCCAGATTAGGTTAAAAGATTTTTTCTGCTTGCACATATTCCAGAGCTAGCCGTTGTTAATGATCTGTGTACAAACCAGGACCTATGGTCCTTCAATCTGACGGCTTAAGTTTGCTGCATCTAAAGTAAGTTGCGTGTGCACAAAGCACCACAAAATAGCTGACATGCTGCAAATCATCACCTGTGGTAAAATAAATCAAGTTTCATATAGGCAACAAGTGCCACATCTTTTTTTCCCTTTTTAACTTGCATGTTTCTTTCAGACTTCATGATTTGTGTTTCTGTGCGCTCCGCTTTGACAATGCCAATCGCAAGCGTAAGAAAAAGAAGAAAAAGGAGAAGAAAAAGAAGAAAAAGGAGAAACACCAGGAAAGCAAAAGGCTCCTTGGAACACTTGGATCCTCGTTTCCAGAAGATAACGCGGGAGAAGAAGGAAGAATGCCATCCTCCAGATGGCTCTTCATGTCAGTAATGCAGAAGTGAGAGCAGTAAACAACCTTACAAGGAAGGGAAGACTTCCAGTGCAGGCGAAAGCAAGAAATACTGCTCCATCGCATCCAACGACTATACTAAAGGTAAGCGGCCGCAGCGTGTGTGAGGAATTCCTTTTATATTAATCTCGAGATTATTTCAAACAGTCTTGAAGTGCTTGATGACTTAACAGTCTGCAGATTTATTATCAAATCAAAAAAAAACCCCACTTGGTAGACTATTTTTTTCCCAGTTTTGAATGGCCACTAGGAAAGAAGGCCTGAAATAAAGAGGTTAAAGGCAAATGGTTTTCACAGAATCACAGAATTTTCTAGGTTGGAGGAGACCTCAAGGTCATCGAGTCCAACCTCTGACCTAACGCTAACAGTCCCCACTAAACCATTTCCCTAAGCTCTATTTTCATTTGGTTTGATGATGAAGTGGCAAACAAGAGGAAGAGTTGCAAGCTCCCTTCTTAAATTCAGTCCAGCCAAGTAGGAAAAGTAAATGTGGACAGCTGTATCTTGGCAAAGAAGATAGTAGGGAGCAAGGAGGTTTAGCAGTCAAGATGGAAGGTGATGCCATGAGGCTTAGAGGCTAGTAATGTTCTAATGAACATGGCCAAGTCTTGCGCTGGGCAGCCTGCTTGGGTCCAAAGCCTGCAGTCCTCCCCAAGATGTCGGCGAGGGGCTGGTGAGCCGTTGGGACGGAACCCCCGTTGCCCGGGTTCCCCAAGCAACCGCCCCACTCTCCAGCCACCATGGCAGGTCCAGCAGCCGGCTCCCGCTCCTCCCGGGGCTGCGGCCCTGCTGGCGAGCCCAGCGCCCCAGAGCTCAGCCCAGCGCCCTTTTTCCCACAGAGGGTTTCCCCAGACGGCTTCCGCGGCTTGCGCAGACGCAAAACTCCCCCTTCGTCGTCCCAGCCGTGCCGCCAACGGTGGCTGCCTGGCTGCTGCCCTCCCTCCCCGGAGCGACGGCGCTGCCCTTGCAGCCCCCGCAGGTACCCACCCTCCCCTCCGCGCTGCCCCAGGCCACCGTCTGGCACGTGGTGCCGGGGGTCCAGGGGCAGGTGCTGCAGCTCCCCGCTGGGGTGCAGCTGCCACCTGGGGGGCACCTCCCAGCCCAGGGGCACCACCTGCAGCTTGGGCAGCTCCCCGCCGGGGGGCAGCTCCCTGCTGTGGGGCAGCTCCCCGCCGTGGGGCACCAGCTGCAGCTGGTGCAGCTCCCCGCTGTGGGGCAAAACCTGCAGCTGGTGCAGCTCCCCGCTGTGGAGCAAAACCTGCAGCTGGTGCAGCTCCCAACCATGGGGCACCAGCTGCAGCTGGTGCAGCTCCCCGCCGGGGGGCAGCTCCCCCACACCGCTCCTCCCTGTGCCCCCTGTGTCCATCAGTGGGGACAGCCCATGGTGACGGGGACACTGGTACCCCACCATGCGCTGGGGCTGGGGCCCAGGGCCGTGCTCCATGGGGAGCTCCTGCACCCCGCAGGCACCTGCCTGTTGCAGGCCCCCGCCCAGCGCAACCCCCCGCCACCCCTCGTCCCGGGGCCTCCGCTGCGGGGGCAGGCGCTCCCCACGCCCCGCACCCTGAGCAGCAGCCGGGGGCAGCTGCCGGAGCCCTGCTTGCACGCCGTGGGGCTCAGCGAGGACCAGGGGCCCCCGCTGCCCGGCCCCACTGCCCCCAAGCCTGCCCAGGCTCCAAGGACCGCCAGCACCCAGACGGCGACGCCTGACGGTGAGTTTGGGGCTGGCACAGCCGGCCGCTGGGCGCCCCACACCCAGGGGCCATGGGAAAGCTGACATCGCCCGTCTTGGGGGATTTTCTTGCTTCGTCCTCAGCGGCGACAGCCCCGCAGGTGCCTGAGGAGCCCCCACAGCTGCCCGAGCTGGGCCCTGATGCCTTTGCCGAGGCCTTTCCAGAGCCGGCAGGGGACAGCCAGCAGCTGCAGCACATGCAGGACGAGCTCCTGGCCGACCTGGACATCCCCATCCCCGGCATGGAGGAGCTGCTCAGCTGGCTCGATGCCGTGGAGCCCCAGGACGCCTTCCCCGATTTGCCCAGCAGTCCTGCCCTCAGCCGCTTCCTCTCGCAGCTGCCCGACCTCTGCGAGGACATCGAGGAGCCGAGCACGCAGGGACTGGAAGCCACAGGAGCCCTCGGTGAGGTCCCCTCAACCCCTGGGCTGCGCCCCGAGAAGCTTGAGGGTGGGCTGTCGCTGCAGTCCCCCGTCGTGCCAGCAGTGAGCCCCCCGCTCAGCCCTGCAGCCAGTCCCCTGCCCAGTGCGCTTAGGAGCCCCCTACCCAGTCCACCCCTGAGTCCCCCCAGGAGCCTCCCTGACACCCAGCTCCTCAGTGCCCTTAGTAGACCCCTGCCCCAACCCCCCCAGCGTTCCCTCAAGACCCGCCCCAACCCCAAGGTCCCCAGTGCCCTTAGTAGACCCCAGCCCAAATCCCCCCCGAGTTCTCCCAAGAAACGCCCCAACCCCAAGGGCCGCAGTGCCCTTAGTAGACCCCAGCCCAAATCCCCCCTGAGTTCCCCCAAGAAACGCCCCAACCCCAAGGGCCGCAGTGACCATAGGAGACCCCTGCCCAAACGCCCCCTGGGTCCCCTCAAGAGTCCCCCGCCTGCCCCTGCGTCCACCGGCACCAAGCGGGGGGCCAAGCGCCCTGCGCCCAGCAGCACCCCCGGGACAGCGCAGAGCTGCCAGCACAGGAGGCCGACGACGGAGAACCCCCCCGGCAAGGAGAGGAAGACGCTGCTGGGCCAGGCTGGCCAAGGCCGCAAGAGACCGTGCCAGGGGAAGACGGCTGGCAGCAGCACGGTGGCTGGCAGCAGCAGGGAAGCAGGCAGCAGCGCGCAGCAGCTGGCGATCAACAGCACCACGGCACCCAGCAAGAGAGCGCGAAGCCCGGGGGCTGCAGGGGGGCAAGGAGCAGCGGCGCCACCTCCCCGCAGAGCGCGGCTGCTGCCGGAGACTCCGAGTGGGGAGCCCCGTGCCGTGCGGCCCCAGGACAGGCTCTGTCCCCAGGCCAGCGGGGCCAGGACGCTGCAGCGCCAGCAGCCGGGGACAAAGACCCCCAGCGAGACTTTGCAGCCGCTGGGGGCCAGGGCCAAGGCGCTGGGGCCAGCGTGCCAGCTGGCCTGTGTGCAGCCGCAGCCCACCTCCAGCAGCCCCAGCAGCATGCCCAGCGCCCCGCCGACAGTGCCAGGCTCCAGCTACCCGTGACCGACCTCGGGCTTCTCCTCGACGGCCCCCGCAGCACCCAGGCAGGCACAGAGACCTCTGCAGGCACCTGCTCCAGCTTCAGCCACGCTCCTCAGCCCTTGCCCCTCTCGCTTGCCCTCTCCCCTCTCTCGTGCTGGAGCTAGGGGATGGGCTTGCCACTCACAGGGATGGCAACAGCGCCAATGGCAAATGCGCGCGCGCCTCACCCAGGAAGGTGGCAATGGCAAGCTGGGGAGATGCTGGCAGCAGCTGGGCTGGGAAAGCTTGGCCATGGCAACTGCTGCTTGGGACACCAAAGGGCTGAGAGACAAGACTTGCTTCTTCTTTCGGGGCATTGCTCTTCTTTCCTGCCTTCTGGATCAAATTCCTCTCCTTAGGTGGTCACTCAGCAAGGCCTCTGCCTGCAGAGCACTTCTTCTTGCACTGGCATGCCAAGGGGATAAGAACTGGGAGGTCTTTGGGATAGCAAATGATCAGTGGGATGGGAAGTGATGATGGGGATAGCAATTCATTGGAATGGGAAAAATGGGTTTTATTTGTATTAAATTTAAATTTTTTAATTTTCATTTAATTTACTGGTTTTCTTATTTATTTAATTAAATCCACTTTATTGACTGTGTTGTACGGTATGGCATTGTTTTATTATTATAAAATTATAAGTATTTAATAGTATTAAATATTTTTATATATTAATATCTTATAAACTGTAAGTATCATTATTTATTATTTTGTTGGTTTTTATTCCTTTTCTACCCTATTAAACTCTCTTTATCACAACGCACTGGTTTGGACTTTATTTTTCCTTCCGAGTCATTCTGGATTCACTCCAGATGGGGGGACACTAGCGAACGCCTGTGTGCTTCAGATCCAAGGTCACCTTTGCCCTCATTCAAGATACATATTTGCATCTGTTGTTGTGAAACAAAATTAACAACAGGAACAATAAAGTTACCTACTTGCTAGCAGCAGCTCTACATTTGCTGGGGTCTGCTCTGTGCATTTTGAAGACCATTCCATGCTCTTCAGCCCCTTCAGGAGGAAATGTATGGTTCTAGGAAAATGCGTCTTGACCTGATGCAAAGCTGTGACGCAGCCTGCAGCTGCTGCAAGCCCTGGCATTCTACCTGCAGCCCCTCCAACAACTCTGATGTTCCCTGCATCGACTTCAACCACTGCGGCAGGACCTGAGGCCCTTCAAAGCCTTGTCACACACCCTGCAGCCCCTCGAGCCCCTGGCATGGTCCCTGCAGCCCCTCCAGCCCCTGGCATGTTCCCTGCAGCCCCTCCAAGCCTGGCACAGGCCCTACAGCTGGCTCCGGGGACGACCCCGCTGCTGTCTCAGGCACCAATACACACAAGGGGAAGGAATGCATGCAGAAGTCATCTCGTTTTGGAAGGGCAGAAAGTCCTCCCAAGAAGAGGAAGGAGCAAGAGGAAGGCGAGGCAGCCTACCCCAAGGTAGGGCCATCCCAGGGCACAGGAGGCTGTTGGAAAGGAGAGCAGAGAGAAAAGCAGCAGGAAGCAGGTGATCCCCAATCCTGGGTGAGCTGCGAGCCATGGGACAAGATTGCAGCTGTCCTCCAGGCGAGCACATTGTCAGCTGGCTGCTGCGCTGCTGGGACAGCAGCTGCGGGAGCCTGGCAGCAGAGGGCAGGGAAGCCAAGCAGCTGGGATCCTTCTCTGGGGAAGGGGGCACTGAGAAAGAGCTTGCAAACGGGGCACAAGCCCTCAGCCTCTGGAGGCATCGCCTGTCAGGCGTGAAGGAAAGGGATCCCTTCTGGGAAGATGCTGTGGGCTTGCTGAGGCTCGAAGAACAGACGGTGCTGGCTGCTACCAGCGTGCTGCAGCAGCGGCAAGACAGAGCCGTGGTGGTTTTCCTCAGCTGGGCAGCTGAGCTCCAGCACAAGCGCTCTCTCCCTGCCCCTCCTCCAACGCCAAGGGGAGAAAAGAGGCTGGCAAGGGCTCAAGGGCTGCCAGAAGGACAGGGAGATCACTCCACAAGGAGCGTCACGGGCAAAGCAGGCTCAGCACAGCCTGTTCCAGTCCAGCCCGGGGCCTGCTCCTGCGGGGGCTCTCCACAGGCCGCGGCCTCCTCCAGGCCACAGCCACCTGCTCCACCGGGGGCTCCTCCACCCGCAGGGGGGCTGCAGCGTGGAGATCTGCTCCACGGGGGACCCATGGGCTGCAGGGGGACAGCCTGCTCCACCAGGGGCACAGCCTGCTCCACCAGGGGCCTCTCCCTGCACAGGCCGCAGGGGAACTGCTGCTGTGAGCCTGGAGCACCTCCTGCCTCCTGCTGCACGGACCTTGGGGGCTGCACAGAGCTTTCTCACTCCTCCCTGAGCCAGACGCTGCTGGGCAGCAGCTTTTGTTCCCTTTCTTAGATGGGCTCTCCCCCAGGCGCAAACATCATCCTTTTGCTCTGCGTTCTGGGCAGCAGCGGGTGGGTCCCTCCTGGAAGGAGCCTCCTGGAAGCGGCTCTGAGCTCCCATGGGGCAGCTGCTGCATTCTCCTCACAGAGGACACCCCTGCAGCCCCCCGCTCCCACAGCCTGGCCACGCAAACCCAAGCCAAGACACCGAGCGAGCCTCCCTGATTGCCAGCCAGCAGCTGGCTCAGCCTGGGACCCCAGGCCAGTGCCCACAAGACTCTCCTGGGCCTTGAAAAGCAAGCCTTGTGGGGACGGAGCACCCACAAAGAACGGACTCACACAACAGGACTCCTTGCCAACACTGCCTCACAGACACCTGGGCCTTGAGCGGGTAGCTCACCTTGAGCGAACTCATTTCCTTCCCAGTAGCTGAAATGTGCCCTTTCGGGGGCATTTGGGGACTACAGCGTGCTGCTGAGAGGGTTGTTGGAGCTCCTGCAGGGCAGTGCTTCCACTAAGGCAAGGCCTTTTCTGCATCTTCTACTGCCCTGCAAGTGAGGATGCTTGGGGCACACAAGAAGCTGGCAGGGGACACAGCTGCAGGGATTGCAGGGATTCCTAAAGTCATAGCCAAATACAAGAAAGACAGGAGGACGTGATGCTTCCGAGAGAAAGGAGCTCGCTTTGGGGTCCAAATCCATCCCTTTTTCAGGAAAGCAAGAGATGCTGTGCATTTCTCTCGTCCCCCTGAGACAGCCACTGGGTGACGATGGTGCCAAGTGTCTGGAAAGAGACCTTGCTTTCTCAGGCCCAGGTGTCCAGCTGCACACCAAGGCCGTCCCTGGCTTCCAGGCGCAGTTGCCAGGCCCAAGGCCGAGCTCCCCTGCGAACCCCCAGCCCAGCAGACCTTGCTCCTGGCATTGTGGAGCAGCCATTTCACGGCAGCCTTTTCTCCTGGCAGTCAGCTTAGCGCCGAAAGCTCTGTCACCGGGACACCCGAGAGCCGTGGCAGCTCAGCAGAGAGTCACTGTCAGCCTTGGAGCTCACAAAGGTGGGTGGCCGCAAGTGCCCTGAGCGTCCAGCTCGCAATGAGGACTGCTGTGGCACTCAAATTGTCACCTGTTTGCTGCGATGCTGGGATACCTGCTCTGGTAGCCTGGCATCAGAGGCCAGGGAAGCCAAGCAGCTGGGATCCTTCTCTGAGGCAGGGGACACTGAGAGTGGAAATGGAAATGGGGCACAAGCCCTCCGCCTCTCAAAGGAACCCCTCAGATGTTTAGGTATAGTAAACTTATGTATATCTGTGTGACTCTAGACCACAACATGTTAGTGTTCTGGTTTGTCCACTGCTTTGTTGTGGGGGCTTTGAGTTGGCCTCTACTCTTTAGGTGAATGCTGACTTCATATCTATGGTGCACTTTATTCTTAAAATGGGAAGTTTCTACCAATTTCCTGTCCAAAGTTCCTCATAAGCCAACTGCAATCATCATTTCAGATGTATCTCCCAACTTACACATTTCCTAATTCTCCTTGATATTTACTCAAGAAATGCATTTTCACAGAGACATCATATTTTTCTCTCAACTGGCATCTGGCTGAGCAGAATGATGTCCTTTAATTCCCTTCCACACAATAGGCAACTTGTTCCTTCTGTCTTCTGAACACTTCCTCCTAAGTTCAATGTGAATACAAGCGGCAGAATTTTGCCTCATGTCTTATATGTGTGGCAGGGCTGCCCTGTCAGGTGTATTTATACTGGAGAAAAAAAAAAAAAAAAAAAAGAATAGCCATACATACCATATAACCACTTAACTTTTTCAGTTCTTCTGTTAACAGTGCATGAACATGGGGTTTTGTTGTTTTATTGTTTGTTTTAAACTCCTGACTGCCATATAGCAAACATGACAAAAAAAAAAAAAAAACACCCTTTGTTGAGAATCTCTAAGCATGGCTCTACTTTGTATTATCAAATGTCACTTCACCTGAACCATTTCAATCACAAGGGATATCCTTCTGTCAGGCTCGGTAGTACTTCCCAACTTTACGTCACCTGGAAATCTCAAAGCTCATATGTAATTTTTAGTCTTCGGCCACCATATCCGTACTGAACATACCTAAATTTGAAGTCATCTCTGCTCTGAATAGGAGGTTGGGTTTTCAGAGCTCCCTTCCAGCCTACATTTCTCCATGAGTCTTTGCCTCCTTAGCAGCTGCAGTTTCAGAACTGTCTCTGAGAATCACTACAGGTAACCTCTCCTTTGCCGGTAATTCCCTCTTCGAACAGTGTGAACAATTGCAAACTCCCTTGATTCACTTGCAGCCCCAAAGCCCAAATCCATAGATAAGGTATCAGAAGCTCACAGAAAGTGAAATAGATGTAGTTCATCCCCTGTGTAGGGGAACACTGGTCCTACAAAGGCAAGCTACTAAATTCTCTGGAAACAAATTAGCTTTAATAAATTATCTTGTAAATTCCACATTACCCGCTACTTCCCTAGTCTTATCTCTTCTTGCTACAAAACTTTGCCCAGCGTTGATGTCAAACTAACAGGCCTGCACTTGTCTGGATCACTCTTTACATTCTCCTGGACAGAAGTATATTTGTTACTCTCCCATTCTGGGGACTATCCCTCTATCCCTGATTTGCACAGTTGTGATGTATTTTTCCTACTTGACTTGTTGTTCTGTGTGCCAATGCTGTTAATAGGCTAGGTAGATATCAGCTTGTCATTTTTCACTTGAATCACTGTAGATTTTTATTTCACCTCAGATGATGTTGTGCCTAGTGCCCTACCCTCATTTGCAATGGGAATCCTGTCACTGCCCTTAATATCACATTGTTGTTGCTGTTAGATGCAGGAAATAAGATTTGCAGCATTTGAGACATCATTAACTTTTGATCTATTTTTGCCTCGAGTATGCAACTGTCCTAATTTGTTCTCTTTGTTCCCCCTGGGTTCTGTGGCTTAAGTATCATTTACTATTATTGTTTAATTTCCTATGTGAAGGAGGTTTTGGGTCATTCGTACTTTATTTTTGCAGTTTTTAACCTCTGAAATGTACCTTTTCTCATTGCTTTTTTCCCATCGGAATTTTGAATTTTAACCCTGCCTTCTCTGCACTCCAGTCCCAGAGATGCTTAGTCAGACTCAATGATTCATTTCCTTAGATTTCAAAGTTTGCATTTGTAAGCCTCAAAAATTTCATTCTAAGCCTGGTTTTGTTTTATGTTTTGTTTTATCAGTTTTATGGTATGATAAGCTTTTGCTTCCACTGAAGGGTAGAAGTCATTATGAATAGTGCCAACAAAACAGAAACATAACAATGAAAATGATATTTGAATTCAGAATAGGTATTTAAAAAGTTCACCTTCTCCAGCACAAATGGGGAAAGTAAAATAAATAAATAAATAAATAGAGCAGTCCTAAATCATCAAAACTGGCCAAAGAATTAGAAGAAGCACTATTTTTCCAAGGCTGCAATGTTTTCCATTCATCTCACTGGGCCAGCAGAGCACTAGAGAGCTGGATGCACTGAAGTCCTGGCTCATACCCTAAATGACCTGCAGGAAGATCTTCTTATCTCTGTCCCCCCGTTTCTCCTTTCAATCTCTGTTTTGTCTGTTTGTATCACTAGCTATCAAAGCGCTACTGAGATATGCACGTGCAGCACCCAGCACAACCTTGTTTCAGGCTCCAGTGGGACCTTTAGGCATTACCATCCTATAAACAAGTAACAGTGATAGTGAGCGTAATTACAGTCGTCAAACTATTCCAGCTCCACTTCATTAGCCATGCCCTGAGCTAAATAACATTTTAATCAGTCTGATATGTCACCTGTGGCTTTCTTCACTGTCACTTGCAATCCAGCAAACTCCTTCCTTCATGTTTCTAGATTAGACAGAGGGTTCTTAACTGCAGACATCCACTTCCCTGTTCAGGAAGCAGTGAGACCTTTCATCTTCACCCAGAATTAAGATGATATCCAAGCATCATGAGACACAGCGCGTGTGTCTCCTAGGCCCATCCCATAAGAGCAGGACATTTACCTCACATGAGAAGAAGACTTAATGCAGAGGCAAAGCAAGATACTCGGTGTCAAAGCCATGTCTGGATGAGCATTAAAGACAGATCAAAATTACCCAGTACAGGAGGAAAATCTATCATTTGAAGAAGATTATGGTCTCTGATTATTAGTTTCAAAATTAGTTTTTTTCTTTGGATTTCCTCTGAACTTAAACTTAGTTTGGAATGCCTTTGGTTTTGAATAGTTCTGAAATTGTATTACTTCTCCTAAGTAAGTTGATAGTCTGTTCTATTTACGTGAAATTCAAATAATATTGTGAAGGATCTGCCATCACTTTTACTGTGTGCCAGGCCGAGAGCCTTCCTGTACTTAAAGGCAACCTATAGGAAAGCTGGGGAGGGGGTCTTTATCAGGGCCTGGAGTGACAGGACATGGACTAATAGCTTTACACTGAAAAGTTAGATTTCTAATATATGTTAGGAAGAAATTCTTTACTGATAGTACTTCACATCCAGCCACTCCAGCCCCTGGCATGTTCCCTGCAGCCCCTCCAAGCCTGGCACAGGCCCTACAGCTGGCTCCAGGGACGACCCCGTTGCTGTCTCAGGCACCAATACACACAAGGGGAAGGAATGCATGCAGAAGTCATCTCGTTTCGGAAGGGCAGAAAGTCCTCCCAAGAAGGGGAAGGAGCAAGAGGAAGGCGAGGCAGCCTACCCCAAGGTAGGGCCATCCCAGGGCACAGGAGGCTGTTGGAAAGGAGAGCAGAGAGAAAAGCATCAGGAAGCAGGTGATCCCCATCCCTGGGCGAGCTGCGAGCCATGGGACAAGATTGCAGCTGTCCTCCAGGCGAGCACATTGTCAGCTGGCTGCTGCGCTGCTGGGATAGCAGCTGCGGGAGCCTGGCAGCAGAGGGCAGGGAAGCCAAGCAGCTGGGATCCTTCTCTGGGGAAGGGGGCACTGAGAAAGCGCTTGCAAACAGGGCACAAGCCCTCAGCCTCTGGAGGCGGCGCCTGTCAGGCGTGAAGGAAAGGGATCCCTTCTGGGAAGATGCTGTGGGCTTGCTGAGGCTCGAAGAACAGACGGTGCTGGCTGCTACCAGCGTGCTGCAGCAGCGGCAAGACAGAGCCGTGGTGGTTTTCCTCAGCTGGGCAGCTGAGCTCCAGCACAAGCGCTCTCTCCCTGCCCCTCCTCCAACGCCAAGGGGAGAAAAGAGGCTGGCAAGGGCTCAAGGGCTGCCAGAAGGACAGGGAGATCACTCCACAAGGAGCGTCACGGGCAAAGCAGGCTCAGCACAGCCTGTTCCAGTCCAGCCCGGGGCCTGCTCCTGCGGGGGCTCTCCACAGGCCGCGGCCTCCTCCAGGCCACAGCCACCTGCTCCACCGGGGGCTCCTCCACCCGCAGGGGGGCTGCAGCGTGGAGATCTGCTCCACGGGGGACCCATGGGCTGCAGGGGGACAGCCTGCTCCACCAGGGGCACAGCCTGCTCCACCAGGGGCCTCTCCCTGCACAGGCCGCAGGGGAACTGCTGCTGTGAGCCTGGAGCACCTCCTGCCTCCTGCTGCACGGACCCTGGGGGCTGCACAGAGCTTTCTCACTCCTCCCTGAGCCAGACGCTGCTGGGCAGCAGCTTTTGTTCCCTTTCTTAGATGCAAGATCTTCTTAAATTCAGTCCAGCCAAGTAGGAAAAGTAAATGTGGACAGCTGTATCTTGGCAAAGAAGATAGTAGGGAGCAAGGAGGTTCAGCAGTCAAGATGGAAGGTGATGCCATGAGGCTTACAGGCTAGTAATGTTCTAGTGAAACCCAGCCTTCCTAAAGAAACCTGCCTGACTACTTGATGTGAGTAACAGACTCTGTTCAGCTCTTTCCTAACATAGAAACGGTGCTGACTGCTTCTTCAGAGTAACAGAAGTTCGTGATACTACTGAAATAGTTGTGGTTCAGATGTAGATCTGATTTCTCCTAAGCACACTGAATTCACAACTGTTGATCCTCCAGAGGAGGCTTTGCAATTGAACACCTGGAGAATAGGTAAATTTCCCGCTGTTGTTCTCCTCTCCTCTTGTTTTGTTTTGTTTTGTTTTGTTCCTAGTAGCATAGGCTTAAGACTCTGAAGAAACAGGCTGCTTTTTTTCATTTCCAGCACTGGCTGTTCCTCCTGAGCCCCGCCTTCTATTTTTGCAGTCATAGGATATGTGAATGTAAATTCGTGGAGAGAGGTAGAAAACTCTTTCAACTGGTGTTTTTTCGGCTATGTGGGGAGAAGAAATAGAGTGGCTTTGAATATTCTGGCTCTTATTCAGAGCAGCATGTGGAGGGAGACAGATGCGTTTGCTTTTTTAGTGCAATGGCTTCAGAAGCAAGAGGGGAAAAAGCACTTTCTCTGGGAGCTGAAGAAGGTGTCCTAATCACCGGAGAGGTTTCTAAATGGCATATCTTTGCGAGCGTTCCTGTAGTCCGGAGGTTTTTGTTTGTTTGTTTGACGTTGGAAGGTTTTACTCTTAATATTCACGTCCTTCAGCAGAAGTCAGAAATGTGATTTTATTTTGTGCAGTGTCGTGGACCCTCCGAAATCTCCTGGGAACGATGAATACCTCGCCCAGTACCAATGTGATGACGGTGGAGACAAGGAGAAAGCAAGAAGATCAAAAGAACGTGACCTCATTTCAAAAGAAACCGTTTTGTCCGGCAAAGAGTCTTGTGAGCCTGGTGAGAAATTGCGGCATACTTCCTCTCTCGAGTCTGCCACTGAATGTAGGTCTAAAAACCTTTCCTCCTCAGCTGTTACAGAGAGATGCCAAGATACAAAGGACAAGACTAAAACCACTGAGAAAGAGCATTACCAAAGCAAGAGGGAACATGCTCCTAGTGAAGAGAAGGAGAGTCAAAAAGCAGGTCCTTCCAGCAAGAGAAGGATAAAGTTGAATACAAAGAATACAAACTTGAGCTCCTGATTGGCTTCATGCTGAACTCTGTGCTGTTCTTGTCCTAATCTTGGTCTCTCCATAGATAATGTGGTTTAAATCCAAATAGAATCGTGCGATGAGGAAGATCTCACTGCAACAAATTCAACATCTAAAATCAAAGTTGACATTTTCCGTGATTTTCTTCCTGAGCAGAAGTGTGCGGTACTCCTTTTATATTAACGTAGAGATTATTTCAAACAGTCTTGAAGTGCTTGATGACTTAACAGTCTGCAGATTTATTATCAAATCAAAAAAACCCCGACTTGGTAGACTATTTTTTTCCCAGTTTTGAATGACCACTAGGAAGAAGGTTATTCCGGCATCAAGAAAGTCATGTGGAATGTAACAAAATTTACTGAACCAGTAAGTAAAACTTATATTTTTCTATTTGTTCCATTGTTTCAACTCTTCTGACCCTTCTGGACGGCATAGATAACAGAGGGGAGATCGTGGTAATCGGAGCTACTAACAGACTGGATTCTATAGATCCTGCTTTACGAAGACCAGGACGCTTTGGCAGACACTTCCTCTTCAACTTGCCAAATAAAGAGGTGAGAACTTAAATTCAACGTTAGTGCTACCATGGCAAAGTCCAACTTTATAGGAAAAAAAAAAAATATTGACAACTTGAACAAAAGAGTGATACGTGGAGACACTGCGTTGTTCCATGGAGGACAAATCTGGTACTGGATATATATGGTCAGGATGATACCACCAAGTAGTTAGTTCTATAATCAAACCTTTCATTCCCAAAGTTGTACCTGTTTGCTTAATTATTTAGTCCACTTGGGTGTTTTCATCATGAAGTTGTGTTTTTGGTCTCAATCCTTCCCTTATGAATGAATAGGGGACGTGTTTGCATTTGATTGTGCCCCTGCTCGGTGGTAGTAGTTTGAGTCATAATTCTTTTCTTCTTTATAGTAATTGTAGCAATTGGAAGCATTGTGCCAGAAGTGCTTTCTGTGAATTTACTGACTGGAAAGCAAATGTGATGAAGTAATGAGACTGTCCCAATGAAAGCTTGCTAAGTTTTAGAGAAGTTTTTTGGACAGCAAAGAAATGTTTCTGGATAAATTTTTCATTACAGTATTTTCCTCTGGGTCCTTAGGTCTCGTAGTTTGGAAACTTGTTATTGAAGCTATAAATGCCTTTTCTTTCACTGTAGGTTCCTAGAAAAAGTTCAGTATAACAAATAAGAAATATTCAATTTCCTGGTTGACAATGCAGAGTGTATATTAAATAACTGTAAAATACTTGAAAGTTGAGCAAGTAAGAAAAGTGTATTAGTAGATGAGGGGTTTTGAGGGAGGACTGTTTTGTTTTTTGTTGTTTGTTTGTTTGCCTTTTGGTTTGTTTGTTTCTTGTTGGTATTTTTAAGGAAAACTTGGGACAAGCTAAAATGCAATGATTTTGCTTCCAGGCTAGAAAAGAAATTGTCAAGATTCATACTCGTGACTGGACCCCTCAGCCACCGGACATGTTGCTTGATGAACTAGCTGAGAAATGCATTGGTAAGACTGAAACAGAAACGGATTCTTGCTTGTGACCAAGTTGTAAAGAACCTTAGCTTGTACCAGGCAGTACCCATGCTCTTGTGCCTTGTTGCACAACTAGTCAACGAGGCAGCTGGCACGCCTTCATAGCAATCTGTGTGAGATCCTTTCATCTATTTACTCTTTGTTGTCGTTCCTCTTGTTGTCTGAGAACATTAAGTGGTTCTGGGGCATCTTCCTCAAGAGTATAGTTTTTGATGAGGAGTCTGCTTCAGCTGCATAAGTGCAGGATATCAGGCAGTGAGCAACATGAAACATCCTTGCAGAGCGGTAGCACTTTGAATTCCCTGTTATGCTGTTTGGTTTTGGCATTACAAATTCTTTAAATGTTGCATGTTGTAAACCTGGGCCTTGACTGATGTAACGTTTGATTTTTGTTTGTTAGGAGACTGTGGTGCAGATATCAAATCCCTCTGTACTGAAGCTGCGCTGTGCTCTCTATGCCAATGCTATCCTCAGATTTATGCAAGTAGGGAGAAGTTGCTACTAGACGTTAATTCTATTAAAATAAAAGCAAAGGACTTTTTCATGGCTATGAAGAAGGTTGTTCCAGCTTCAAACAGGATCAAGGCTTCACCCGTACAAGCACTATCACCCATTTTCAAGCCACTTTTTCAAAGATCAGTAGAGAATATTTTACAAGTTGTGCAGAAGATCTTCCCGCATGCACAGATTGCACTAAAGGAGGACCGACAGCAAGGTATAACCACAGCATCCACTTCTTTATAATTCTGCTAAAGCAAAAACTTGTGGTTTGTGCAATCAACTTATAGCTTTCAGACATAATGGTGGTAGAATTTTATTATTTGCATGTGCATGTCTTTTTTTTGGGCAAGTCTGGAATACAACACATAGGTTTTATTGTGGATTCGAAACTGAAATGCCAAATGGAAGCTCTGAATGACTCAATACACAGTAAAGGACGATGCGTTCTCTACTGAAGCATCCTGCTTCTGACGGCAGCTAAGATAATTAGCATTTGTAGAGGTTGACTTGAGGTTTGAAGTATAAGGCACCTATTTTTCTTTAAAAAATCAAAACTCAGATCTTTGGAGGGGAAGCATTTCTAGGTCAATGTTTCTAATTCCTTTCTGAAGAATGTCAGGACCAGGATACAAGTATAACTGGTCTAAGCTAAATATTGTTTTAGCTATCATCCTTTTTAACCAGTCTCCTAATTTAAACGTTTGTGGATCGTACTATACACGTGCACATGAGATCAATTAGCATTGATATTTACTAGATGAATGGAATTCTGTGGCCATCACATCCTTTATCCCCATGCTTTCATTGTGGGAACCTCCTCCAGAAAGAAATGGTCTTGTTTGTTTGTTTGTTTGTTTGTTTTTTTAGCTATTTAGCAACTGCAGAAATTGTTCGTAATCTCCTTTATTCTAAGGGGGAGAAAAAAATCACCAAGAGTAGCGTACCTTATACATACACATCAGTGGTACTTAGTAGAGCTTTGTAGGGCCTCGTGCCATCTCCTTAGATCTGTGGTGGGCTGAACTCTAGGAAATAGCTTTCAGTGTGTGCTCTCAAATGAAGAAAGGGTTTTGGCACTGATTTAGAAGCTGTATTAATGGAAGAGAAAGAGACAAAGGCTATTCAGGAAAGTTAACAAACCTCTTTTGCCTTTCAGAGCATTTCAATCCTATTTTACAAGATGATAAGTTTGACAGTGATGACGATGCATCCTTGGTTTCTGGAGATGAATTAAAAGATGGAATGCCTAACGGACCAGAGAAAAAATGCCTCTGTTTCAACAGGTAAAGAAAGATAGATCCCTGTTATGTTTAAATTCTCAGGTCTGCTGAGTCTTTGTAAACAGTTCCAGCTGTTAAAAGTGCGAGGGGTGGTAGACGAAGGGGCAACATCAAGTTTGTGTGTTGAAGGGGTGCTTGGTATTCACAAGAAGAAAGGGTGGAGGGACTAAAGTTGTAATGAAGTTGCTCTGAATGACCAAATTGAAAAGCCCAGGCTTCTCTTCGTAAGCCAAAGTGATCCGTAGACTACCAGAACACGTTGACTTAATCCATGGCATTCTTTGAAAGACTCAAGACCACATAAATGTGCAGTCTGTCCTTTTAGCTAAAAATAGCCCAACTTTATGGGTTTGTGTTGCCACCTTTTGCCCTTCTGTTTTCCAGGATTGTTAAACCAGTAGTGAATTATGTAGCAGAAAGAAAACTGAGAAATGGCTTGTTAAAACACCTTGAGAAAAATGTGAATGGTGTCTTTATTTGTTAAGCCACCAAGTTGTGTTAATCTTGTGCTATTTTAGTATGGAAGTCATGCAAGCCCACAGTTGGAAAGTTAGATCATGTTGTCACAGCTGGATCAGTTATTTTTCTCAGTTTCTATTGCTGTGCTGTCCAGAAGATTTTCTGTCCTCTAGAGCAAGGCTAAGTCTCTAGCATCTTTGATTTAAGCCAGCAGAGGTACAGCCTGATTGTAGTGGGGAAACAAATGGTCCTCACCAATTTATTTTTAAATAAAAATAAATTTAAAATAAAGTATATAATAAATATATAATAAATAATAAATTTATAATAAAGTAAAGCAAGATTGCAGGGATATTAATTTGCAGTCTTGGTTTAGTAAAGAATAGGAAACACAAGGGAAGAAGGTGAAACAATTGGAATGAGTGAATAACTTAACTGGAAATCTTACATGTATTTAATGTACCGCTGCCATTTGGATTATTTGGGGAGGGAAAAGAAAGTCTATAGGAAAATTACTTGGAACATCTGTGTGTCTATTCAGCACCTCATTTATAAGCTTGTTTTCTTAACTCTTGTTCTAGGAGTGCTTTCTGCGAACCAACATCATGCCAGCCCCGTCTGCTAATAGTAGGAAAAGAAGGGTACGGCCAGGTTTCTTACGTGGCACCCGTGGTGTTGCACGCTTTGGAGAAGTTTCCCATTCACACCCTGGACCTTTCTGTTCTGCTTACAAACGTTGCATCGCCAGAAGAAATCTGCGGACAGGTACCTTTTTTTCTTTTTCTTCTCATCGGATTCACTGACTGTATGTAAAGGATCAATCGAGTTGCAAGTAAGGTGAGCAAAATTCATTGGTAATGGAGGTGGCCTTGTTTTAATGTGCTGGGATGTTTGCTTCTGTCTGAAAATCCCCTTTTCATTTAGACAGCACCACAAACAATCTGGATGTTGTACATGTCCACATTTTCCATACCCAATTTTACAGTGAGGCTGTTGCTAGCAGCTCAGGAAGCTGGGCGGTGTTGCTAATAAACATCTCTTTGTGGAAAGAAATGCTGCTCATGTCACTGGGATCCAGAAAGTAGTTCTCATTGCCTCCTAAGACTGTGTGCTCCCGGTAGATGGCTCTGTATCAGACTGCATGTCGGCTACTTTTTGTAGGCTTCTTCTAAATTATATTAGTAAGGCAACCAAGGTTTGGGGCTTCTGTTTATTTTGTTTTCGCACGGACATACACAACTTGTGCTGTTGCAGTATGTGCACTAAAAGCATTAACATTCAGAAAACACTTCATTTGCACGGTGATGTGGTTTTAACTAGAAAAAATGAACAGATTTGGTGCTTTTACTTTTAGGCAGGAAATCCATTTTCTTGTTTGGCATCACTACCTTAAAATACTTTTACCTTTAGTGGAAACGTTTGAGAGCCATACAAGTAAGGACAGACATGTTACACGACTGAATACTGATGTGTCCCTTAAGCGGGACATTTCCTTTCTTTGTTATGCGATGATTGTGGCTGTGGCCATATAGCTACGGTGTCTAGCCACTGCCTGAATATATCCTTCCCATCTTCTGACTAGAGTTCTCCGAATACTGATAATCTGAAAGGGTGCACAGAGAAATTCCTTATGTGAAAGGATGCTTGCCACTCTGTTCACATAGTTTCATTTCATGGGGCAGTCAGATGGCTATGTAGCTATGTATTAAGAGGTTCTTGTACGTGTTTTAGTTTTCTTACGCAAGCTTTCCTTTTCACTAGCTGATCCGAAATGCTCAGAAGACAACACCAAGCACAATTTATGTCCCAGATATCCATTTATGGTGGGACAACGCTGGACCTGCCTTGAAACTTACTTTTCTAACTCTACTACGTAACATTCCAGCATTTTTGCCAGTTTTGCTGCTTGCTCCGTCTGATGTACGTCACTAGATCTCCCAGAAGAGGTATTTGTCAATACCTTCCTTACTATTTCTTCAGTGTCTTGTAATTTATGAATGCTTTCAGCATCAAAATGCTGTGCTTTCTTAAATGCATGCTGTTATTACTCAGGCACCCTAACAAATCACTTAAAATTTGCTTAGAGAAAAAAATACCGTGAAAGCATCTGCTTAAGGTTTTTTCTGAGTCAAGCAAGTGACTTTCACCCCCTTCTCACGCATGCAAATAATAAATTAATACAATAATTCTGGTGGCTACAAAGTGGTTCAGTCAAGAATATGCAGTGCTTGAAATGACAAGAGGAGGTTTTTACTGAAGAGATTTCTTCTGACAGTCTGCCATTCCATGCTATGTTGGGTAAACTGCTAATAATGCAATTTAGTAGAGAATTGAAACACTTTGATTAAAAAAAAATAAGTAAATCAGTTTCTTTCTTCATATAGGCCAAAGCTTTCCAAGCTGGAAAGCTGAGTTCCAATTTCTGCTAAAGTAACTTTGGAATCGAATTCTAGTTGTAGTCCTAAATAAACTGTAGTAAAAGTAGGTGCAGAACTTCATTGACTTCTGAGAGTTTACATTAAGGGAAGGTGCCCAAAACAGGACCACGCTGTTGTCATTCTGATGATTTGGTCTCAGTCACTGGGGGAAAAGAACGGGTCTTACCTAGACGTGTTTATTATCAACTGCTTTGAAAGTGCTTGAGTTCCCACAGAAGTTTTTGTACAGGCTGTAAATTCCTTCTAAAATAAGTAGTGAAATTCCTCACCTACCTTTTAATACTAGAACTTGAAAATGGAGGAAGACGTAGAGGTACTAGCTACTTCAGACACCTTTTGGTAGAGAAATAAAAACTCAGCAAAAAGCCCTCACTTGTCTGCTGAAGCCTGTCTCTTCCCTCGATAGCCATAAAGGTTCTAAGTAAAGGCTGCAGCAAGACAAGTAAATACAAAGGAGGCGCTGTTGGATGTGGTGAAAGCCATTACTTTACCAGTGTAGCGTACAATCCCTTCAGCGAGCTTTAATTCTACAGGTGATTCTTAAAGGTGATATTTGAATTTGCCGTGCCAGCCTCTGAAAATGTAGCGTTTTAAGGCCAGGATGATAACTTTTTTCAGTTTGTGTTCTTCAGGTTATTCTTAATTTGAAAAGGTACTCGTCTTTTTGGAATAGAAGATGAGTTTTTTGTGGCTTTAAATCTGAAATGTCTTTCCTCCTTCTGCTTTAGATGCAAAAATTATTTAATAAGGAATTTGGAGAAGTGTGCAATATTGAGTTGCCTGGTAGGGCAGAGAGAGCAGCCTTTTTTTGAGGACCTAATTCTAAATGAAGTGGCTAAGCCTCCCGTAAAGAAAAGAGGTGAGGAGGATATGAGAAGTACATCTAAAACTTTCCTATCGAAGTTACTAGCTCTTTGGGCTTTGCTTTGGTGGTCATTTTCTGTCAGTAATTTGTCATATGCTTGTATTTGAGTACTGTAAATTGGCTAATTTTTCCTGATGAATTGAAGTTGATCGGACATTGGAAGTTGTGCCTGTAGCACCACCAGCTGAGCCTCAGAAGCCACAAGAGTGATCCCCACAAAAGTAGGGATGCTGGAGGAGGAAGAGGAGGATACCTTGCGTGACCTTAGAATTTTCTTGAGGGACGTTACTCGCAGACTTGCCACTGACAGACGTTTCAGGGAATTTGCAAAGCCCGTTGACCCACAGAAGGTAAAGTAGTGCTGATCCGTGTGTGTCTGTAACTTCTCAGTGTTCGTACTTCTCAGCGTTTTGGGGAAGGTTCAACTTTGTTTTTAGGGCTGCACTGTAAGGATTTTGCAAGAAGCAGAGGCAGTGCTTTTACTTCTGCTGACTCTCAAATGTGTCTTATGGGATTATTCGCTGAAAGCCCTGGTTTCATTCTAAAAAGCCAGTCCAAATGCCAACACAGTTTGCTCGTGAAAAAGCTTTGATATGTAGGCGTGTCACAGCACTGCAAAGCACAGAGATCTTTCCTTATAATTACAAACAGTATTTACAGGACTACTTGAGTGAAGTCTGAAGCCCTTTCTTGGACTGTCAGTTCCTGTGGGAACAGGAATAGGAGCAGCAGTTTGTAAAACTAAGTTTTGAGATCCTGTTCTCTGTTTCATCTGGAACTCCTCAATAGGAATCAACCATAAGTGCAGTGTGTTTTCTTTTTCCTCCAATTGGCTGCTTAGATGCCTTTTTCTCCTTAATTTATGAGATAAGCCTAAACTAGGGGCGTATATTTCAAAGACAGATGTAACTTGAATATACCTGCGGATCAGCAAAGTCCTCTTGATGTGGGCCTCCACTGGCTTTTCTTCCCCTTTTCTCCTAGGTTCTTGAGCTGTGAAAAATCTAGACAGATACATATGTCCTCATCTGAACTGGTCATTAGGCTCCTCTTCTGGTCTGAGGGAAGAAATGAGCACCTCAGGGCCCAGTTATCTCATTCTAAAGTAGATGCCTGCAATAGGTACTTCACAGGTGCAATTCATGCACCTTTTCCTCAATGTCGACAACAAAGAGAATGCCGGATGGCTTGCTCAGCTTTCACTGTTGTGATTTTCTGAAGCAAAGTGAAATGAATCTCCCACCCTCAGTGTTTCTTCTCTACCATGCATGTGCTTCTGACCTCCCTACTTCTTGTTGTCCTCTCGTGGCCGCTCTAATGAAAAAATGAAAAAGCCCTTCCATTTTTGAGAAGCAAACTGGTTAATGTCAGCATCTTCTGATGCATCGCAAATGTTCAGAGTTTTTAGGAAGTCGTTTATTTAAAGTCTTCAGAATAATTTTGGTAGACAGTGTGCAAGGTTAAGAAAACCTCTGAATGCTTGTATTTGATCTGCAGGTACCTGACTATGCCACAAGGATTAAAGAGCCGATGGATCTTTCAACAGTTCTGACTCAAATTGACTCGCGCCAGTACCTCGCTGCCGGAGACTAGCTGAAGGACATCGATCTAATCTGTAACAATGCCTTAGAGTACTACCCGGATCAAAGATCTACAGGTGAGGATGTGCTTTTTAGCCCTAGTTTAAAAAATCTGTCAAACATATAGATGGATAAATGCTGTGTGCGGACAATAGACTTCGGATGGATTAGCTGATTTTGGACGTCCAGACTGTAAATATTTTATCATTTTGCTACTTGGGCATGGAATTGTGATATAAGTGTTCCCAAGGAACTAGTGCTTTTGTTTTAATTAACTTCGATGTTGTTATGCTGAAAATATTCACTGAGAGAACCTTTCGGAACCAACCTATGAAGAAAGCAATTTTCTTCTGTGATCAAAACAGTTTCATTGGTTGGTAGACAACATTCAGTTAAAGTGTGTAAAATTTCAGATCGTCACAGCGCCTATGTTTTGCAAGACACTGCATATTCAATGGTGAGGAACGAACTGGATACAGAGTTTAGACGACTTTGTGAACAAATTAAAGAATCTCGTGAGAAAAGAGGTACGTGCTTTAACGCTAAGGATTTGAAGACTTGTCTCTGCATTTGTAACTGAAAATGCATGACGAAGATCTTTGGTATCTATTCTTTCTTGCAAGGTCGCACCTCTGCAGCGTGTGCTCCATGCGACAACTCCAAGTCACCACAGCAGAACCCTGCTACTGAAGACGAGAAACCAGATGAAGAGAGTAATGAAAATGAGGAGATGCCAGCGGCACCTGTAGATGCCAGTACACCCATTTCTAATGGCAAGTTGCATTTTATTCAGCTGCTCTTGTCATTCATACCTTCTCTGTTCTTGAGGCGCAACAGGTGTCTCTGATGCCTGGCTCTTTATGGCAGAGGTAGTTTGTTTTCAAATTGACTTCCAAATGGGAGAGAGAAATCCAGAGGTCATTCATTCAATATAGCGATGAATTAAAGTTCAAAGAAAGTTGGTTCATTTGATGTACTCTTACTGGAACTTCATTTTGTAAACAGAACGACCCCCCACTCAAGGATATGACAGCTTCCCTCCCGTACTAAAAATGATAGTACTCACCCTTGTAGGAGCAGCAATGTGAAGAAGGTCAAGGGCAGTAAGAAGGGTTCGAAGCTTTGATATAACAAGCCTTTCACTTTTTTTGACAGAGCTCCTAATAAGCATCTTTAGCAAGGTCTGGAGATGGGAGAAAAACTCAAACTAGATTTTAATTCTAGGATGTATAATGTCAAGCTTGACTGTTCCTCTGAACAGTCAATTGAATTTAAATTTTTTTAATTTAAATTAATTAGTTTATTTTTTTTAATTTAAATTCAACTGAATTTAAAGTTTTGAATTTAAATTCCAATTGAATTTATTGAAAAAAATTCCAATTGAATTTAATGTTTTGTTGTTGTAGTTTTTCACGAAACACTAAGTTTATGTGAAAGGTTTTGCTGCAATATCTTTTTGCCAAGGATATTAAGCTTAAGTTATCCACAAGAAAACGGTGGGGAAAAGGAAGCTTTAGTTTTGAAAGTTTTTTTTTTTTTTTTTTTTTTTTCTCTCCAGGTTTTTCTTGAGCACAGCAGCGTTTCAGTGTCTGCCTGCCATTAGTTGCCCCACTACCAAGTCAGGAGGGTCAATTAAACTTGCGTGAGGCAGAATTTCTTTATCTGAATCTACGTGGTTCACATAAATATATTCTTGTTTCCTTCTTTCCCTAGGATTATTCTTCTCCCAGTAATGAATGTTTCAACGGACACCGTTGAAGATCAATGAGCAAAAGCATCCTGCGGTGTTCAGTCTCCAGCTTTGAAGAAAGTATGGCGATACTGAGGGGAAATGTCAAGAGAAGACGCTTTTCAAGGTACTGTATTTCTATATGTTCAATCTCTGTTCGATTTGTAGATTGAAAAGCAAGAGAGAAAGCATGTGCAGTGAGTTGTGGCCTGATAAACCTCCGGCTAAAATCAGCAGAGGCCTATGAGCATGCTGATGGCGTACCAGTACCTTAAAACTAGAATCCCTCTTCTCAGTGAAAGTCTTCTGCTTTTCTAAAAAAAACCTGTTTTTTTCCCCAACCCCTTTGAGGTGTTGTTGTGGTTTAACCCGGCCGGCAGCTAAACACCACACAGCCCTTCTGCAACCCTCCCACCTCCCTCTCTGGGATGGGGGAGAGAAACGGGACAGTGAAGCCCGTGAGTTGAGATAAAGACAGTTTATTAAGACAGGAAAATAATAATAATGATGATGATGATGATGATAGTACTGCTACTAGTAATGTGTACAAAACAAGTGATGTACAATGCAGTTGCTCACTACCCGCTGACCAGTGCCCAGTGTAACCCCTAGCAGCCCGGCTGCCCCGCCCTATCCATGGTGCAGCGTGTTGCCATAAGGCATAGAATTCTTTGGCCAGTTGGGGTCGGCCATCCTGAGTCTGTCCCCTCGCAGCTGTTGCTGTGCGCCGATTCTGATCGCCAATAGGACAGTGAGACACCGAAAGGTCCTTGGCTTGTTGTAAGTACTGCTCTGCAGCAATTGAAATATCGGGGTGGTATCAGCACTCTTCTAAACATCCTTTCACACATCCTCAGCCAAAACATAGCAACCTACCCGCTACTAGGAGGAGAACTAACGCTGTCCTAACTGAAACCAGGACATGTATCTTTTCCACTTGGGTGCTATTGCTCATAATTTTGAGAATTCAACATGAGCAAGCTAGGAAATGTGGGTACATACAGAACCGCGTGTATATGGCACACAACAGACTTGGGATGTGGATCCTGCGTGAGGCCTACAGGCTTCTCTTTGTATACCATGGAGCACTGGCTTGTAAACATGGTGAAATTTCCCATCCTTGATGGGTCTAATACAACAAGTCTTTTCTCCCTTCTCTGCCCTGTCCTCTTTCTTAATGTAGGCAGTTGAGAAAGCCAAAATTGGAACGAAAAAAAGAATATAACACAGGTAAGTGGCTGTAAGTCCCCGGGATACCTATTTACGCTGGTTACTGAAGAGGATGGCACTTGGTCACTCCATGGCTTTCATTTGGCCCCAAAGCCTTCTGTAGTCAGCTGAATTCACTCCTCAGTGACTTTTCTGTGAAGAGAGGTAGGTGCAAATAGGAGATTTTATGAATTCCTTGGGGAGGGAGCAGTGTGAATTGCAGCTTGGTAGGCACAAAGCAAACTGTTCTAATTGTGCAAAGTAAATCGATACTTGATAAGTTCAAACTTAGTTTTATAGTTGGCAAGCACAAAAGTAAACCTTAGCTGTGATCCTAGCAGCACAGTGGTGTAGCTCTTCCCTTCCCCTTGTCCTCTTAGCTCTTTTAATGACAGTGCAAGCAACCAACCTGTGCCAAAGGGTGTTGTATGGCAAACAATGGGCAGGCTTTTTTCTAAAAAGCACGAGTTTATGTGGTGTTTGGGTGTTTCTCTTGAAACGATTCTTCCCTCCTTGAGCTGTTAGATCCTAATGCAGGAAATGGAAGTGCTGCATGCATAAACAGAGTAATCAAACATACACCTCTTAGGAAGAGGCTTGCAATGTCCTAGTGTTTGTTTTGAGCACTGGTAGATACAGTTTGACATGAATGGAGTGAAAACACCTTAGAGAAAGGTGTTGATTGTTCTCACTTTTCCAAGACAGAAATAAGTGGAGTAGATTTCCCTCCTGCATGGAACAAAAGTTGCACGTTTGTTTTTGTCTGACTAGCTTTCAGTCTCTTTAAAAATTTCCCTACAGGTCCCAGTTTTAAGTAGACAGTTTAAACGTGCAGAGCGATAAAGAAGTGGAATGCAGTGGTTGTGACACCAACTTCTGATCTGAAATGTAAAGAAAACTCAATCCACTTCAGGGTGCCTTTTTTGTTTGTCTGTTTCCATTTTACAAGAGCAACGGTGAAATAAGGAGAATCCCATCTTCACTGTTTCAAAATCCTTTGTTTCTGCGTTTCAGTCACCAGAACACTGAGGAGTAGAGCTGGTGCAAAAACTGTGAGACGAGTCCACGGAGAAAACAGGGACTTGGAGCTGCGCCGCAGCTGTAGAGTCGGACACAGGCGGTACTCGACTACTAACTCGTCCATTCTATTTGACAAACTTATGACAAAGTAAGTCATCTTTTCTTGCAGACCTCTTAGAATGATCTTTCTTAGCAAGCCTTTGCACTATGGCATGATGTTGGCCTCGACTTGCTCTTTAGTTTGACAGCAAAGAGGTATGGCTGCTCCTGGCATTTCCTTCCTGTTTACAGGGAGACACCGTTACCTGGCTAGATAAACAGATTTTCTTGAAGGTGCTATTTCAGCATATAAGAATTGATTTAAAAAACAACAACAACAACAACAAAAGTGCTTCATGGCTTGCTAGTTTTGTAATCTCACATTTCTGCAGGAATACTTGATTTGCTGCATTTCACCATTACACTCGTCAGCGCCGCTGATTCTGGTTTATCACTATTTGCATTGCAAATCTCCTTGTCCAAAGCTTAAACTGATGTATGCACTGCTTGAAAACAAAACCTGAAGTTGCAGAGCAGTAGACTCAAGTCATTATGTTAGCAGCTGTGTAACCATACTGCTTTCCAAACATAAGATGTCCAGCTTATTTTGTTTCTATGAAGAGTTTAAACGGCTCCCGTTAAGCAAAGATGTCCCCACACTGATACTTACTATTAAGCAAGGATTCCACCTCCTTTGGCTGAGGTCTGCTCCCTTACTCACATTGGAACATTCATCCAAGTAGCCTGCAATTCCACACTCTCGGGGGAAAGTCCATAGAATAGCAAAGGTTCCTCCAGTCTCTTCCTCAGCCTTTTTTTGAAGCATGCAATAAAGCAAAACATTCACAGGCTGCCCTTCCATGCAAAACAAGGCAAATTAGTAAGACAGGAGCCACAAAACTGATTATCCTTTAAAGTTAAAATGAGATTTGAAATAGATCGAGTTAGCAAGTGTTGTAAGTCTGTAGCTAAGTCTGGTTTTGCCAATGCAGCACAATTCCCTATCACGTAGCCAGAGCTGCTTCTGTAGCTCCAAGAAGCAAAACTGCTTTGACAAAATACTGTGTCATCAAAGCATTCGTTGGCTCAGTAGGCACGGCTCAGGTTCAAGAAGTTTGTGAAAAAATGAGTACTAACAGAAGCAGCAGGGTCCAAAGAAACACTTTATGTCCCCACTGCGAAATGAGGGGCTTTACCTTGAGTGTTATGCACACTGTCAATAGAAAAGCACTGTAACAGAATCTGCCACGGCAGTTTGCATGTTACTGAAAGACCATCAGAGTGGGACTGCAGCAAGATCATTGCGAAGTTACAAAAAAACCATGTGGGGGTGGGAGTTTAGTTGCGTTAGATAACACAATCTTAGATAAAGATTTTGGTCTTAACGTAAAAGTAAGGATGTCTACTGATTTCTTCAACTCCAACAACTGAAGCCCAAGTCTGAAAAATCGCCTTTAAGAATGCAAAGAAAATATTTAACTCTTCTGTATGTTCATACTTTGCTATCAAGCAAAGGAATGAATGCTGATGCCTTAACTATGTAGGGCTGTAGCTTACAGAGAGACTACACCTTCCTGTTTTTTTCCCTTTAAAAACGTTAAATGTACGTGAAATTATTTGGGGGTGTTTTCACATGCAAAGCCTAATGCAGTGCATGCAAGCCCTGTCATCTTCTTCGTCTAGTAGTGTCGCGTTAAGGGGTGTAGCCGATTGACCGTCATGGGTCCCGTCGGATTCAGGGTGCTGAACTATCACGGTCACGGATTCACCAACAACGCAGTACGGCCTCGCTCTAGTCGCATTCGAGGAGAACTCTCACAGCTAGGAAGAATGCAATTAAGTGCAATTTCTTACGGCGACAGGTGCACAGGTTCTTTGGATTGTCAGTGATAAATTCACTGTCTGCAAAAGCAAGCTAGCATGCATGAAATGCACAGGTACACAGCCTAGGTATTAAGACATGAAAAAGCATCAAAACTCTAGAGATTTCTAAGATTCCACAGAGACGCCTGGTATAAGCAAGCGTTCAGATCTTACCCCACGGCGTCCCAATGGAGTGGGGGTGGGGGAGTGAGAGGCTCAGCCTGTCGAGTGATGTCAGAAGGAATCCTTCCTGATAGTATCTTCCCTAACATCCCCTTTCTCTTAAAGCAATTGATATTATTTTCTATCTTTAAGGTGGAGCTTGAGTGACTCTAGTCATGCATATCTTGGTTGTGCTTGGTAGAAATGATCTCACTTGCGTTTAAAGGTACAGGCTGTGAGAAATTCCGAGGGCGTGCTCAGTGAGGGGTGGTTGCACCTTGGAGGCGGGTAGCTTTTGGGATGGAGGTGTGCTTATGATGCCTAGTCGCTTAAGGCGATTACTCCACAAGTAGTAACTTAGTGTTGATTTAACTACAGCATATCTAAAACATAAGAAGGATGTTAGTATGGAAGAAGCCGATGAAACCAGTCCTTAAATCTTACTACTTATTGTGCGTGAGCAGACTGGCGTGAGTTTTAGCTATACTGGCAAATATCAAACCACACCTGTGTCGTCCCAAAGCTGGGAAAAAAAAAAAAAAAAACAAAACCAAGGAAATGTTGAAGCAAATAGGGAGTCCTGTAGCTTGTGCAGTCTTTTAGCTGAGAAAATAAAGAAGGAGAGAGACAGGTAGCCTTGAGCTAGCAGAAGCAAGGAAGAGAAGGGCTAAAAGGGAAAAAACAGGAAGGAGAACACCAGCTCCAGACTGACCTCTAGTAACCTTTTTCTCATTAAGGGTCATTAGCACATTAAAAATCACACCTGTCAAAATGCTAAACTATGCTAATGTGGGATTCGGTGTGTGTCCCCCCTCTCCTGTTCCCCCTCCCCCCCGGTATTCCTCTGTAATGCACAAGCTCAGTGGAGATAAGTTAGGTGAGCTGTAATAACCAATCCAAAGGAGCCAAAGAGAGAGTTTTCACAAGTTTCCTGTGTATAAATGACGGCGATTCGAGTCAGAGGTGTGCTTGCTTTGCGAAAGATGGCCAAGTACCTGACTCTGCAGAGTTCTATAAGTAATTCTATAATTAAAAGACCTTCGTGTGCATTCCGACTCTGGGTGCTTATTGGCGCGGTGCACTCTGCACGAACCTGCAGACAACATCTGTACTCAGTGTCATGCCTACAGACAACCCTTTACTGTTGGGACCTGCATATTTTTCTGTGCATTCAACACAACCCCTTTGGCACAACTAGTTAACCACGTAGCTGCCAGTCCACCACTCAGTTGCACTTGTGAAGAGGAAAAGCTATTTCCGTCTACTGGAGGAGCACATCCTCTAAATGCAAGCTTCACTCAGCTGGTCATTTACTGCAGGACAAGATTTGAAAAGTGTTGTTGAGTTCTGGGTTTCCTGCTTACAGGAAAAATTAAGTGCTAGATCGCCCTCTACTCCGCTTTGTCTGCTGCATTTAATGGAGATAAAACTGATTTCGTTTGCTCCTCCATTTATGGACAATGAGCTGAAGGAACAGGTACAGCACATTAGCCTGGAATGCCTTCCCTCCCAACCAAAGTAAACTGGAGCTGTAACTAACACAAGCAAAAGCAAGGCTTCTGTGTTTTCAGCTGAATAAAGTTCCAACAAAATCATCCTCTGGGATTTGAAGGTTACTTCACATGACATGCCAACGACTCTTTTCCCTCCATTGTAAAGCGGATCCCTGCTGTTAGTTGCTCTAGAAGCAAAGGAATCGTCGGTTTGGTAACCAAATAGCCGCTTCTGCAAACGAGAAGTGTTGTGCTCTCTCTTCCCTTTGAATGACTCCACACTTCTCATCAGCTACTGGATTGCTGACCTAGAATCAGAGAACATCCCAAGGTGGAAAGGACTCCCAATAATCACCAAGTCCAACTGGTGGCTCCACACAGGACCACCCCAAAGTGAGACCCGATGTCTGAGAGCATTGTTCAACACTTGTTGACCTCCGTCAGGCTCGGTGCCATGAGCAGTGCCCTGGGCAGCTGTCTCAGTAGCCAGCCACCCCCTCAGCGCAGCACCTGAGGCGCACGGGGCTCGGCGGGGCGGCCCGGGAGGGGAGGACGGCGGGGCGAAGTGGCAGCTCCCTCAGAGCCGTCTCCCCGCCGCCTCGGCCGCATGTCGTGGCTTTTTCGTGTCGGGGCTTTTTCATGTCGTGCCCTCGGTCTCTCGCCGTGGGTGAGATGCTGCTCCCCAGCGCGGACCCCTTGCGCGCGGGGCCTGCCCGCGGCGGCGGCGGGAGGGAAACCCCAACCCCAAAGCCCTCCCGGCAGGGAGAGCTCGGGGTGAGGGCCGATCCGGCACCGACAGTAAACACACGCCGGAGGAAACGCTCTGGTTTTAGCCATGAGCAGCGCGGCCAGGTTCAAAAGGCGTCACGCTGGAGCTCCGAGTTCGGCGGCGTTCCGGGGCCGTTGTGGCGGTTGTGGAGACGGCCCCGGCTGAGGTGGCTGCTGCTGTCGCTGCTGTCCCCTCTGTCCCTGCTGTTGCCGCTGTTGCCGCTGTTCCCGGACCTTGGAGACCCCCGGCGGCTCCCTGTGCCAGGCCCTGTGGCCCCGGGGAGCTGCCCGCCGCCTCGTCGGCCAGCCCGGCAGCAATCCTGCCAGCACAGAATAGCCCACTGCGTTTCAGGGTAAAGTGACGATTAATTTCTATTTCCTGGCCTGGGTGCTGCTTTCTTCTTTAAGGAAGCTTCAAGGTTAAAGGTTCAACTCAGTTATGTCAGGGTTCAACTCCGTTTCGTGAAGGGGCTCTTGTACGAAAGCTTAAGCTGGGATTGACTCTCTGCTAAGCGGAGGCCAAACGTGGACCTACTGAGAAGCAGGTCCTAAGTGATAACATTTTCTAAAGAGACTGCTAAACACATCTGAAGAGTGCTGCTGCAGAACTCTGAATGGGGGGATAGCAACTGTCTTAACTGATCTGGAATCTTGAATTTACTTTTCAATGGACAAGAGGTGTGTCTCTCAAGGCAAACAAAGAGAGGAGTAACACCCTCTCTTGTCACTCATGTCAACATAAATTTATGCTCAGAGCGTAGGTGTAGGAACAGCATCGGTATGTATATGGAACATCGGGAGAGGAAGCTCTATCGGTATTTACAGTTTTTCTACTATCTTGTCAGAGAGAAGTCATCTCCAAATGAGAAATGGATGTATTTTGAAACAGTGGTGGTGGATCGGATTTCTTCTTTCTAGTGTTAATATTTGCTCTTGAATCGTACTTAATACCTGGTAACACCTCAATCAGTTGTCAAAAATAAACTTAAAAATGTGTAAGGCTTATCTCATTGGTCAGTATAAAGATCAAGGTCTTCGCTTCGCTTTGCTTCCCTTCCCTTCCCTTCCCTTTTTTTCTTTTTTTCGTTTTTTCTTTTTTTTCTTTTTTTATTTTTTTTCTTTTTTCTTTTTTTCTTTTTTTCTTTTTTCTTTTTTTCTTTTTTCTTTTTTTCTTTTTTTCTTTTTTTCTTTTTTTTCTTCTTCCCTTCCCTTCCCTTCCCTTCCCTTCCCTTCCCTTCCCTTCCCTTCCCTTCCCTTCCCTTCCCTTCCCTTCCCTTCCCTTCCCTTCCCTTCCCTTCCCTTCCCTTCCCTTCCCTTCCCTTCCCTTCCCTTCCCTTCCCTTCCCTTCCCTTCCCTTCCCTTCCCTTCCCTTCCCTTCCCTTCCCTTCCCTTCCCTTCCCTTCCCTTTTCATTTTCCCCAGTATTGTTTTTCTGTTCTCCTTCTCACTGCAGTCTTGATTTTGTTTCTTGTCCCTTAAGTATGTTTCCAAAGTGTTGCTGAAACATTTTCCCTTTCAATCCTACAAAAGGAGCTGTCACTGGTGAAGATCGGAGCTTATCCCTGAGCCCAGGAGCTGTCACCTTAGTCTTCCAATCGGACAAGGACGACTTCATTTCTCATGTAAATGCATTTGTCAGGTTTGCGTATTGTTTTTTCAGGAATGGAAAGTGTGTATAGAATGGATTTAAAATCAATTTTAAATGTAAAACGTCAGGGCAAAAAAGTTCTAATTACAACCTCTGCACACAATTTGCCAGCTGTGGGACTAGGAGTTTTCTTATTTACTGTGTTTTGTTTAACGTGTCTGAAGTTTAATGGACAGCAATCAAGGCGTGCTAGAAATCTGAAAGCACTTTATGCTTTGTTCTCTCCGTCATTTTGGTATAACAAACTAGCTTATGTTTTAAACCCTCCATGAGGTTAGTGGTTTCCCTAAAGGTAACAAGTCCCTGTGTGCTACAGTAAGACAGTAACAAAACATGAAGTATAGAAGTTCATCCTGTCATTATTCAGCTTCTGCCTATGGACACACAACTACGCTTATTTAAAGCGGTATCACCTTGAAACCTAATCAGCATTTTAAAAAGGACTTTGTAGCAGTTACTGGCTTTTGTCCTGGAGGGCTGAGGTTTGTTTTGTTTTGTTTTACATTCAGCATTTCCGTTTCTAGCTTACATTCCCCTGTTATTTTGCATGAGGAAAGCATGCAACTTTACAAAGTAGAACGGAAAGAGCTGCTTTTTAGTCTAACTTTTCAGTTTTTCATAGGAGTTTTAAATGTGGTAGGAGTAAAACACCAGAAGTACTGCTGCCAAAGTTATATTCAAACTCGTCTTTCTTGGAGAAGCAGAAGAAGCCCAGGGAGAAATGAATTTGCAAACATGCTCTTCATGCTCTCCTTTCCCAAGATTTCTCTGAGATATAGCCCATCCTCTGTGGGTTTTGAGGTATATGGTTCCCAGGAGTGAAAAGGAGGGCCAAACATCTCTCCTCTTGGATCTCAGCATGCCAGGGCTTTAGTGTACTGCCACTTACAGCTCCGCTTTTTCACCTGGAAAAAGCGACCGCATGATGTAGACTGAGGAGCCCTCACAAATTAACTTGCCGTCACCAAGTGACGCCCATGAAAGGTGTATTTAAAAGCTAGGCTCATTATAGAATCACAACAAACCCCTCATGACTGGTGCAGTAGACAGTGAGGTAGAGGGCGAGCCCTGGAAAGACAGAAGAAAAGTAGCAGTGAGTTCTGGGTACCTTTGTGCAGACGAAACAGAAAAACGCAGGCAGTGAAGTAATAGTGTTCCGTTACTAATGCCAGCAATAGATAATTGCAACAATTATCTGTTAGATCATAGGTACTAATTAACAGATAATTGCGCAACTCCGGAAATCAATAAATAACTGATTCCCCTCAGAGAATGTCTTCTACATTTTTATATTAAAAAGACTCCAGAGTTGTAATGGATTAAAATCCTACGGAAGGGAAAGAAATGGCATCAGCCACTAGTTCTGCAGAAGCGAAAAGTAATACTGATAGAGTTCAAATGGAAATTTTCACTTTGTGTGTTTAGTTTGGGGATTCTTTTTAAATCATTCATACCAGCGATTTAGTTCTTAAGGCTGTTTCTTTGAGATTAAGTGACAGGACTTCTGTTACTCTTTTCTTCTTGGAATGCTTCTTGATATTCTTACGTCAGCCAGAACTTCTGTCTCTGTTGCAGATGTGAACAATGACCGTAGCTAAGAAGCCCAAATCTTCAAAGCCTAAAAAGCCCTCTTCAAGGCGGTCTGGCAAATCCAAGAAACCAAGTCCTAAAATAGTGATGTCACGCACCGCCAACTGGGGCCGGATAGTGCCTGCAGAAGATTCAAGCCAAGTCTCTGTGGCCCAAGGACGTGGAGGTGCTATTTACTGTAGATCATCTGAAAATTCTAAGGCTTTTGCCCCAAGAGATCTAAGTAAGTGTGTGTTTTATCCTGCCTCCATTTTCTTCAAAGCAAAAGTAGAAAATGCAGTTCTTACTTGTTGCACTGATAGAGAAGGGGACTACTGTGAACAAAGACTTCAAAAGCGAATCCCCTAAGGCAACTGAAGTGACTGATGTTACAGAAATTAATTTTGATATATTTACAGTCAACATTAAAATGGTTGACTAAAGTTGTTTGTTTTTTGTTTTTTGTTTTTTTTTTTCCCAAAACATTGTGTTGACCAGCCAATATGAATTTGGTGGTATTAAAGTTGTCTGCAATAAGTTTTTCTGGTTTGGATTGTAGCTAGCTCCTCTAGGTGCTCCTGCAGAATAGTATTTTTTTAAATACCTTTCTTCGAAACAAACAAACAAGATCTCTTTTTAAATTTAACTTTCTTGCAGTCGTTAATGATGGAATTGCTCCGCCACAGAGCATTCTTTTTCCACCTGAGAAGATTTGTATGGATTGGCGAGAAACACAAAGTGTTGGAGTTGGCCTGTACAATCTTGGCAACACATGTTTTCTTAATGCTACTCTGCAGTGTTTGACCTACACACCCCCACTTGCCAATTACATGCTTTCTCTTGAGCACAGCCAGTCATGTGAGTACTTTCTAACAGTATTTTGAATCTGTTGGATAGCTCTGAAGGTGAAAGAACAGCAGTGATTCTGTGAGATAAGCTTATTTGCCTGATTTTACCTGTAGCAGCTGGCTTTGAGCACTGTATTAGCAGTGGGCTCCGAATAGCATATGGAGTGCAATTAATGCACCATGGTTTATTTATTTAGTTATTTGTTTGTTTGTTTGTTTGTTTGTTTATTAAAGGATCATTTATTGCTTCATGGGAATAATGAAGTGCATTGGACAGTAATGCATTTAGTAATAATTTTAGAGAGTAATACATTTTGCAGCCTGTGGAGTTCACATTCCTGTCAGCCTTTACAACTGCGACTTTGCAGTAGTCTTTTAGATTTCTCATCACAAAATGCATTTGAATACAGGCTTAGTGGATATTTTTCTTCTGTCAAGTTGTGTGAAATGAAATGTTACAAGACTGTTGGGACATTGGCATCTTGGGAGAAGAGAATGTAGCAAGGAGAGTGGATATGGTATCTATAGCTTAAATTGTACTCAGATGTTCGTAGGTATGGATATTTTGCTGGACTGGGATGCTTTGTTCTTTCACTCTTCAGGTCGTGAACAAGATTTTTGCATGATGTGCACGATGGAGACTCACATTAACCAGGCCCTGCGTTGCACTGTTGATGCCATCGAGCCTACGCATGTTATCAGTAATCTCAGTCGTAAGTGGCTTCAGATGTGTTTCTTTTCGATAGCTTGTAATCTTCAAATAATTATTTGATGTGTCTAAGTGGTTTTAACACTCCAATGAAGAGAGATTTTAGAAATACAAGAATGATTTCATTTTTAAATGAGGTCAATACTATCATCTTCTTATTTAGGAATAGGACAACATTTCCGTTTTGGCAGTCAAGAAGACGCACACGAGTTCTTGCGCTATACTGTTGATGCTATGCAGGAAGCGTGCTTGAACGGAAGCACCGAGTAAGCATAAACAAGTTCACTTTCATACATTCTCTAGCACCTTCTAGTCCTTTATTTACTCTCAGAAATGATCTCTAGCACCTTTTAGTGCCTTATTTACTATCAGCAACGCAAGTCTACATCATCCTTGGTTTTCATCAAACTCTTTGAAGAGTTAATTCTGTGCCTTAAATCTTCTGAGGTCTGATTATAATTTATTTCCAGATTGGACAGATCTTCTCAAGCTACCACCATCATTCATCAAATATTTGGAGGATTTCTAAGATCAAGAGGTACTTGAAAAAATATTCCTGTCCTTAGAACTGATCTGTGTCTTTTGTCAGTAGTAAAGCAGTCTGTAGTTTGTCTAAAGTAGTATCTGTCAACAACTTGAATTTGGACAGTTAGTCTCCTTCACATAATGTTAAGCATTTATATTTTGTTTCCAGTGAAGTGCTTGAATTGCAAAGCAGTTTCGGATACGTATGAGGCATTTCTTGATATCACTTTGGATATAAAGGTAAGATGTTTTCTAAATATAATTCATGATGTTTAAGTACATGCATAACTTTCTAAATTAAACTTGTTTAACTTAAAAAACCAAACCACATATAATGTTAAAACGTAAGAGCTTGGTGGTGCTAAGGAAGTGGATTGGACTTTGTCCTTCCGTGGAACCCATGTAAATAGTCTCCACATTTGCATTGGGTTTAAGGGGAAAGAATTCTCTTTCTGCAAAAATTATAATGCTGTCCTACTTCTTTGTTGTTCTACCTCAATATACATCTAATTGTTAGACTGATGAATTTGTCCCCAGTATTGATGACAAAGCACACTGTAGATGCTGTCTAGGCTACTGGAAAAGTATTTGTTCCAAAGTCAAATGCCTTCCAGGTGAGGTCAATGCTGAGCATGCTCTTTCTGCCTCCTTCTTCACAGTGCTCCTAGTAGATCGCTTGAGTATGTTAGTAAGATTCTCTTATAAACTACTAGTATGTCTCTGGAATTTTGAATTACGGTGACTTTACGCTCTTCTTTCTCGCTGCTCTAGGCGGTTTCGTCTGTTAGCAGAGCTCTGGAACTCTTTGTGAAACCTGAAGAGCTGGATGGAGAGAATTGCTATAAATGTAGCGAGTAAGATTTTGACGAATTAGGTCTTAATCCTAGATGTCAGTTTTCTATGTTGCATGACTCTGTTGGACTACCTCTAAACTTTGGATCTACTTACAAGTTTTGTGGAAGTTTATAAAAGACTTGGATTTTTGTTTCCTTGGAGGGGGGAAGTCTTGTTCATAGGCATTCCCTATGGGTTTGCAATTCTCTGGCTTGTATTTTGCCATCAGAATTCAAAAAGAGCTACTTTTGTTCTTTCTATTTATTAGCTCTCGACAGTACTTTTCTTGATGTAAACTGCCCAGTTTCCGTTGTTCTCTGGGCTAGTGGCTAATTTTCACTGCTTACACCGTAGGTCCTACCTTGGAGCGGGCAATGTGTCAAACTGAACTATTTTGTTTCAAAGGATGGCAGATGGGTTCAGTGTCTTTCCAGACAAGCTCAGTACATGAAGACTTCCTACTGTTAAATGTCTCCCTCCTGTAGAATGACCATGTGCTTCTGTTGTATTTTTGATGTTGATAGTCGACCTATGTTGGAGATTATTTGCAATTTCTAGCCCTGGGGACCAAGGCTCTCTCGTTCCGCTTTCAGTATTTGTATTTCCCTTGAAAGCTGAAAGAATGTATCCAGGATTGGAGTTCAAATAGCCACTTTTGTAGACCAAGAAATGGTACCTTGCCATCCAACCTGGTCATACCCTTTTGTGAGAGATTCCTGTTCCCGCTATGCTCTGAGTTGTTGGGAAAATTGACCTTCTTCTCTGTATTAACAAACCTGACACGCAGTGCATGGGTTTATGAAAAGAAAAAAGACCAACCTATTATGCAAGTAAATATCATTCAAATAGCATAGGCATGCGTGAGACATTAAAAGGAGTTTGTTTTGGGGGCGAAAAAAGAAGATGCCTTCAAACACTTATCTCTGCTTGTTTTTAAGGTGTAAAAAGATGGTTCCTGCGTCCAAGAGATTTACCATACACCGTTCTTCCAAGGTTCTCACAATATCACTGAAAAGATTTGCAGATTTCACAGGTGGAAAGATCAACAAGGTATATTTACCACTGTAATGCAACTATATCATTGTGTAATGGGACATCCCCCAAAGCTGAAAGTTGTTAATATTTTCAGACAATAATTGTAGACTAACGACTATGGCTTATTCTTTCTCTTAATATCAATAAAGTTCCCGCTTGACAAGAAGCATATGCTTTCCTCTGAGAAGGCTGATTCATCAGGAAACAGTTCTCTGCAACTTCTAGTGTTAACCGTTGTTTATGGGAAGACTTATTTGTAGTGAATCAAGAAATATATTCGAGAAATATATTCTAGAAATCAATTCTAGTCTGTGTTTTTTGGAAGTGTTTTTCTCTGGCTAGTCCACGAAGTACTCTGGGATAATTTTTCTATCTTCTTGATGTCTCTTTAGGAGGTGAAATATCCGGAGTATTTGGACCTGAGAGCCTACATGTCGCAGTCAATGGGAGAACCACTGCTCTATGCCTTATACGCGGTGCTGGTACATCACGGTGTCAGCTGTCACTCAGGACACTATATATGCTATGTAAAGGTAGAAGTCAACAGCATTTCTAACAGGGTAAAGGTTGTGCTGGCAAACCAATTAAAGCATGACTAGCAGCTACTGTTTCTAGGGAAAAAGATTTCATTATATTTTTATTTGACATGTGTGTATTTTGTTCCTATCCGTGATTTCAATTGGAAAACGTGCAATTCACCTAAAGAAATCGTTGTCTTTATTTGCAGGCTGGTAATGGACTTTGGTATCAGATGAATGATGCTAAAGTAGTGCATACTGACATTAAAAGAGTTCTTGGTCAGCAAGCTTACATACTTTTTTATATCAGGTAATAACAAATCTTAAAATGTGTTCAGAAGAGATTTACTTTCCTGTTATTGATATTTTTCTGTTTTGCAAGTGTTTTTCTTGCTATCCCGGGAGAAGATTATTATTTGTCTAATTCAGTTCTGTCTAACCTGAAATTCTCTGTGTCGTTTATTATCTTTTGTTGCTCGGCCTTAAACTGCAGCACTCATGTAAATTGCTATCTATGTGTTATCTGTAGCTGGCTAATTTAGAGAAGGAGAGAAATGAAGGCCATCTGTGGTGTAAGAATGAATTATTGCTGTGCAAGTGATAGTCTTAGTAGGAAGACTGTTCTCTACTTTTCAGTCTGTAGTCATGGCGAAGCCTTCTGTAGAGAAGGCTTCCATATCGTATGAGCTGTTCCTCTAAAATGATAGGATGGGATTTAATCCAAGAGTAGGCTGAAAGAAAAACTAAACTACGATCACTGCTCTTTTCTGAAGGCGCTATGATTTGACACTTGGAGAACGTGCGTTTTACTTGCCAGCACCATCTTATCCCTGTTCATTCCCTCCTGGTCAGCAGGGGGCTAATAGTAAGCAGGCTGGATTTCTGGGACCACGACTTCTTCCTCATATGATTAAGGTAATTCAGGGAAGCGGGAGGGCAGATAACGGCACCAAACTGCTAGTGGGTTTGGGGTTTGGTGTGGGGTTTTTTGTTTGGTTTTCGGCATCTTAGTTTTGTTTTCCTTCCCACGCTGCAGCTTTCTTCACAGCCCTCATGCTACAGCCAGAGTCATTCAAACAGTGGTTACTGCTAAATTGTGCAGCCATGCGACTCCATTACTTTATACCTCCAAGACAGCTTTCTAAAGCACAGAGAGCTACGCTCTTTGACTATTTAAGCAGAGTGTACTAATCCTCAAATCATTTAAAAGAGGACTTGTTTTTCCTATCCTCGTCACTTTAGCTAAGACAGGGAAAACTAAATGTCTTATTCCTGAGCACCAGAACGATTACTTCAGGCTTTTCAGGGTATGTTTAAAGGGGAAAATAAATATATTTGGGAATAGCAGCAGGTAATGTTAAGTTGCTTGGCTGTTTTTCAAAGATGATGTTAATTTGATACCAATCTGCAGTAAACCAAAAGCAGGAATTGAATACGCTTATTGGACTTGCATTTATCCTTAACGGGCAGTGTGTTTTTCTTTTTAGGTGTTAAGACCATTTGTAGAAACACTCAGTAGGAGAGTTTTGTGTTTCAAAATGTTACATGCAGTGTTTGCGTTAATCCATCTTGCAATTTCTTCTTTTTAAATACAGAATTCAAGCCGTTTAAATGGAAATGGATCCATAAAAGAGGACGCAAAGACCACTGGTGTCACCCTAAAAAGGCCATCTTCAGCACCACCAATGGCCTGTGTTCAAAACCAGGCAATTACCAGGCCTTCAATTACTGATACGTCAAGAAAACAGAAGATCACCATCAGTATTCACAATAAATTGCCTGCTCGTCAGACTGTGTCACAGCCTGACTTTCTTAGCAGTGCTGTGGAGGATGAAGATCTCTACCAGGCTGTTCCTTCATCCACAATTACAAATTTGGTAATGCAAATGAAGCAAATGCAAACAAACAAAAAAGTTTCTGATGAAATTTTTGTGGAGCCAACAGTGAATGAAAATCCTAAACTCAGCTCTGATAACACAGTCCCTTATGGTGCAGAATCTTCAGGAAAATCTGAGGAGGAGTCAAAGGGCTTATTTCAAAGGAATTTGAAATGCAATGCAATGTCCTCTAATGGAATTTTGGTGTGAAAGGTAGTCCGTACATTGCAGCATTCCAATTCTTCCTGTCAGAATGCTGACAAAGGAAGATCCCAGCATGAGCTGCCAAAAACAGATTCACTAAATGGTGCTATTAGGTTAGTTAATGAATCTAAAGAAAACGGACTGAAACTTGATGATTCCACTTGCCGAGTAGAACCTGTTAAACCTTCTGAGATGTTCTTTTCTAAAACAAATGGATTGCTTGAAACATAGATTTGCTCCATCGAGAATTTCTCACCTACGATGTATTCGGGAGTGTTTATTGTGTTCCTAATTCAGGTGAAATACTGAGAAAACACAGCACACACGTGATCATAAGACTTTGTGGTATTATCCCCTTAGAATTTGCAGACCTGAGCTTACATTAGAACTTGTCAACTTAAGCTCAGCTGAGATAAAAATTCCTAAGTTTCCTAAAGTAGATTTTGGGGGGTGAGTTGGGGTTATCTTTGAAGTGTAGATAATGCATACAACTCACAGCGGTCTTGCTTACCATTTAATGGAGAAATTCTGACAAGACTAGTCCTCAGTACTACTACAAATAGTATTTTTTTGTCTGCTGACTTGTGCGTTTTAATTGCAGATGCCTGGAGCTATGCCTTCAGTCAATCGAGAAGTCATCACAGAGTCCTTCACAGCCAGCCAGCTGAACAGTTTGTCAGAGGAAATGAGGTAAAATGAGCACAGTCTGATTAAGACAAGACTTTATGGAAGTTCGTTACAGTTTTATCTGTCTACTAATAGTATTTAATGGAAGGATTTAAATTAGTACAATTCCATACTGTGTGTCCAGTGTCACGAACAGAACTAATGATCAGCACTGAGCATATCACTCTGATGCAGGTTGGTGCCTCAAGGAGAACTTGTGTTCCTTTATAGAATGTTTTTCCATTTTTCTCCACTGTCTGGAGAAACACTGGCTGTTCCCCGCTCGCCCCTATGCCTTTTTTCTCAGAGCAGCAGGTGGAAGGAGACAGATGCGTTTGCTTTTTTAGTGCAATGGCTTCAGAAGCAAGAGGGGAAAAAGCACTTTCTCTGGGAGCTGAAGAAGGTGTCCTAATCACAGGAGAGGTTTCTAAATGGCATATCTTTGCGAGGGTTCCTGTAGTCCGGAGGTTTTTGTTTGTTTGTTTGCCTTTGGAAGGTTTTACTCTTAATATTCACGTCCTTCAGCAGAAGTGAGAAATGGGTTTTTATTTTATGCAGTGTTGCGGAACCTCCGAAATCTCCTGGGAACGATGAATACCTCGCCCAGTACCAATGTGATGACCGTGGAGACAAGGAGAAAGCAAGAAGATCAAAAGAACGTGACCTCATTTCAAAAGAAACCGTTTTGTCTGGCAAAGAGTCTTGTGAGCCTGGTGAGAAATTGCGGCAAACTTCCTCTCTCAAGTCTGACACTGAATGTAGCTCTAACAATCTTTCTTCCTTAGCTATTGCAGATAGACGCCAAGATACAAAGGACAAGACTAAAACCACTGAGAAAGAGCATTACCGAAGCAAGAGGGAACATGCTCCTAGTGAAGAGAAGGAGAGTCAAAAAGCAGGTCCTTCCAGCAAGAGGAGGTGTTCTCAGAGCGTGGAATTTGTTGAGCAAAAGAGTCACAAGCAGGAGTACTGGGAGGGAAGCAGGTACAGATCTTTCCCTCGTGAAAGAAACAGCCCTGAGAATGGCAGAAGAGCAGTCAAATATTCAAAGTACAGATCTGGCAGCGGAGGAAGATCAGAACAAGGTAGCAATAGGTACTACCGATCCAAAGGGGAAAGAAGTTGGAGCAGAGAAAGATACTATCGAGACGAAGCACGGAGATGGGAAAGATGTGGCTATTACAAGGATTACTATTCACCTCATGCGACAGGAGACAGTAGAGAGAGAAAGTTCTCTCACGGCGATTCAGCCTTTGACAGATGGACTGCAACTTACTACAGCAGGTCACATAAGCATTATCATTACAAAAGCGGATGGCCTCACGGTTCCCTCTTGAGAGAGGAAGATGTACGTCGCTTTAGCACACCCCGAGCAGACTTGCATCGTTGCTCGGTACCTCAGCAACATTCCAGAAGACATTCTCGTGAAAGACATGCGCTTCCACCTGTGTCAGCTCATTTGGAGAACTGTCTCCAGAAAAATGAAACAGAAGGAAACAGAAAAAGAAAATATACCCGTGCAGAAGGTAGTGAAAGTGAAATAGAAAGGAAAGACAGAAAGATAGAAAAGGAGCTTTTAGGTGGTGAAAAAAATGCAAAAATATCACAAGTTCTGGAAGAAACAGAAGTCTAAGGATAAAGATGGAGAGAAGGATTCCAAGTAAGCAAGGATTCCAGCATACTCCTCATTTTTTATTCTAATTCTTTTCTGGGTGCTTCTCATGTCTTCCTTTTTTTTTTTTTTTTTTTTTTTTTTTTTTTTTTTTTCTGGTAGTTTCTAAGTTCTTTAGATAGCACCAGCTGGCTGGGGATCATGTTGTTAGGTTGATCAGTGAAGACAGGAAAGCTCTTGCTGAATTGTGTCAGAGCACTAGCTTTGGACCACATAGTTCGAATCACATCCGTACACCATTCCAGATTAGGTTAAAAGATTTTTTCTGCTTGCACATATTCCAGAGCTAGCCGTTGTTAATGATCTGTGTACAAACCAGGACCTATGGTCCTTCAATCTGACGGCTTAAGTTTGCTGCATCTAAAGTAAGTTGCGTGTGCACAAAGCACCACAAAATAGCTGACATGCTGCAAATCATCACCTGTGGTAAAATAAATCAAGTTTCATATAGGCAACAAGTGCCACATCTTTTTTTCCCTGTTTAACTTGCATGTTTCTTTCAGACTTCATGATTTGTGTTTCTGTGCGCTCCGCTTTGACAATGCCAATCGCAAGCGTAAGAAAAAGAAGAAAAAGGAGAAGAAAAAGAAGAAAAAGGAGAAACACCAGGAAAGCAAAAGGCTCCTTGGAACACTTGGATCCTCGTTTCCAGAAGATAACGCGGGAGAAGAAGGAAGAATGCCATCCTCCAGATGGCTCTTCATGTCAGTAATGCAGAAGTGAGAGCAGTAAACAACCTTACAAGGAAGGGAAGACTTCCAGTGCAGGCGAAAGCAAGAAATACTGCTCCATCGCATCCAACGACTATACTAAAGGTAAGCGGCCGCAGCGTGTGTGAGGAATTCCTTTTATATTAATCTCGAGATTATTTCAAACAGTCTTGAAGTGCTTGATGACTTAACAGTCTGCAGATTTATTATCAAATCAAAAAAAAACCCCACTTGGTAGACTATTTTTTTCCCAGTTTTGAATGGCCACTAGGAAAGAAGGCCTGAAATAAAGAGGTTAAAGGCAAATGGTTTTCACAGAATCACAGAATTTTCTAGGTTGGAGGAGACCTCAAGGTCATCGAGTCCAACCTCTGACCTAACGCTAACAGTCCCCACTAAACCATTTCCCTAAGCTCTATTTTCATTTGGTTTGATGATGAAGTGGCAAACAAGAGGAAGAGTTGCAAGCTCCCTTCTTAAATTCAGTCCAGCCAAGTAGGAAAAGTAAATGTGGACGGACAGCTGTATCTTGGCAAAGAAGATAGTAGGGAGCAAGGAGGTTTAGCAGTCAAGATGGAAGGTGATGCCATGAGGCTTAGAGGCTAGTAATGTTCTAATGAACATGGCCAAGTCTTGCGCTGGGCAGCCTGCTTGGGTCCAAAGCCTGCAGTCCTCCCCAAGATGTCGGCGAGGGGCTGGTGAGCCGTTGGGACGGAACCCCCGTTGCCCGGGTTCCCCAAGCAACCGCCCCACTCTCCAGCCACCATGGCAGGTCCAGCAGCCGGCTCCCGCTCCTCCCGGGGCTGCAGCCCTGCTGGCGAGCCCAGCGCCCCAGAGCTCAGCCCAGCGGCCTTTTTCCCACAGAGGGTTTCCCCAGACGGCTTCCGCGGCTTGCGCAGACGCAAAACTCCCCCTTCGTCGTCCCAGCCGTGCCGCCAACGGTGGCTGCCTGGCTGCTGCCCTCCCTCCCCGGAGCGACGGCGCTGCCCTTGCAGCCCCCGCAGGTACCCACCCTCCCCTCCGCGCTGCCCCAGGCCACCGTCTGGCACGTGGTGCCGGGGGTCCAGGGGCAGGTGCTGCAGCTCCCCGCCGGGGTGCAGCTGCCACCTGGGGGGCACCTCCCAGCCCAGGGGCACCACCTGCAGCTTGGGCAGCTCCCCGCCGGGGGGCAGCTCCCTGCTGTGGGGCAGCTCCCCGCCGTGGGGCACCAGCTGCAGCTGGTGCAGCTCCCCGCTGTGGGGCAAAACCTGCAGCTGGTGCAGCTCCCCGCTGTGGAGCAAAACCTGCAGCTGGTGCAGCTCCCAACCATGGGGCACCAGCTGCAGCTGGTGCAGCTCCCCGCCGGGGGGCAGCTCCCCCACACCGCTCCTCCCTGTGCCCCCTGTGTCCATCAGTGGGGACAGCCCATGGTGACGGGGACACTGGTACCCCACCATGCGCTGGGGCTGGGGCCCAGGGCCGTGCTCCATGGGGAGCTCCTGCACCCCGCAGGCACCTGCCTGTTGCAGGCCCCCGCCCAGCGCAACCCCCCGCCACCCCTCGTCCCGGGGCCTCCGCTGCGGGGGCAGGCGCTCCCCACGCCCCGCACCCTGAGCAGCAGCCGGGGGCAGCTGCCGGAGCCCTGCTTGCACGCCGTGGGGCTCAGCGAGGACCAGGGGCCCCCGCTGCCCGGCCCCACTGCCCCCAAGCCTGCCCAGGCTCCAAGGACCGCCAGCACCCAGACGGCGACGCCTGACGGTGAGTTTGGGGCTGGCACAGCCGGCCGCTGGGCGCCCCACACCCAGGGGCCATGGGAAAGCTGACATCGCCCGTCTTGGGGGATTTTCTTGCTTCGTCCTCAGCGGCGACAGCCCCGCAGGTGCCTGAGGAGCCCCCGCAGCTGCCCGAGCTGGGCCCTGATGCCTTTGCCGAGGCCTTTCCAGAGCTGGCAGGGGACAGCCAGCAGCTGCAGCACATGCAGGACGAGCTCCTGGCCGACCTGGACATCCCCATCCCCGGCATGGAGGAGCTGCTCAGCTGGCTCGATGCCGTGGAGCCCCAGGACGCCTTCCCCGATTTGCCCAGCAGTCCTGCCCTCAGCCGCTTCCTCTCGCAGCTGCCCGACCTCTGCGAGGACATCGAGGAGCCGAACACGCAGGGACTGGAAGCCACAGGAGCCCTCGGTGAGGTCCCCTCAACCCCTGGGCTGCGCCCCGAGAAGCTTGAGGGTGGGCTGTCGCTGCAGTCCCCCGTCGTGCCAGCAGTGAGCCCCCCGCTCAGCCCTGCAGCCAGTCCCCTGCCCAGTGCGCTTAGGAGCCCCCTACCCAGTCCACCCCTGAGTCCCCCCAGGAGCCTCCCTGACACCCAGCTCCTCAGTGCCCTTAGTAGACCCCTGCCCCAACCCCCCCAGCGTTCCCTCAAGACCCGCCCCAACCCCAAGGTCCCCAGTGCCCTTAGTAGACCCCAGCCCAAATCCCCCCCGAGTTCTCCCAAGAAACGCCCCAACCCCAAGGGCCGCAGTGCCCTTAGTAGACCCCAGCCCAAATCCCCCCCGAGTTCCCCCAAGAAACGCCCCAACCCCAAGGGCCGCAGTGCCCTTCGTAGACCCCAGCCCAAATCCCCCCTGAGTTCCCCCAAGAAACGCCCCAACCCCAAGGGCCACAGTGACCATAGGAGACCCCTGCCCAAACGCCCCCTGGGTCCCCTCAAGAGTCCCCCGCCTGCCCCTGCGTCCACCAGCACCAAGCGGGGGGCCAAGCGCCCTGCGCCCAGCAGCACCCCCGGGACAGCGCAGAGCTGCCAGCACAGGAGGCCGACGACAGAGAACCCCCCCGGCAAGGAGAGGAAGACGCTGCTGGGCCAGGCTGGCCAAGGCCGCAAGAGACCGTGCCAGGGGAAGACGGCTGGCAGCAGCACGGTGGCTGGCAGCAGCAGGGAAGCAGGCAGCAGCGCGCAGCAGCTGGCGATCAACAGCACCACGGCACCCAGCAAGAGAGCGCGAAGCCCGGGGGCTGCAGGGGGGCAAGGAGCAGCGGCGCCACCTCCCCGCAGAGCGCGGCTGCTGCCGGAGACTCCGAGTGGGGAGCCCCGTGCCGTGCGGCCCCAGGACAGGCTCTGTCCCCAGGCCAGCGGGGCCAGGACACTGCAGCGCCAGCAGCCGGGGACAAAGACCCCCAGCGAGACTTTGCAGCCGCTGGGGGCCAGGGCCAAGGCGCTGGGGCCAGCGTGCCAGCTGGCCTGTGTGCAGCCGCAGCCCACCTCCAGCAGCCCCAGCAGCATGCCCAGCGCCCCGCCGACAGTGCCAGGCTCCAGCTACCCGTGACCGACCTCGGGCTTCTCCTCGACGGCCCCCGCAGCACCCAGGCAGGCACAGAGACCTCTGCAGGCACGTGCTCCAGCTTCAGCCACGCTCCTCAGCCCTTGCCCCTCTCGCTTGCCCTCTCCCCTCTCTCGTGCTGGAGCTAGGGGATGGGCTTGCCACTCACAGGGATGGCAACAGCGCCAATGGCAAATGCGCGCGCGCCTCACCCAGGAAGGTGGCAATGGCAAGCTGGGGAGATGCTGGCAGCAGCTGGGCTGGGAAAGCTTGGCCATGGCAACTGCTGCTTGGGACACCAAAGGGCTGAGAGACAAGACTTGCTTCTTCTTTCGGGGCATTGCTCTTCTTTCCTGCCTTCTGGATCAAATTCCTCTCCTTAGGTGGTCACTCAGCAAGGCCTCTGCCTGCAGAGCACTTCTTCTTGCACTGGCATGCCAAGGGGATAAGAACTGGGAGGTCTTTGGGATAGCAAATGATCAGTGGGATGGGAAGTGATGATGGGGATAGCAATTCATTGGAATGGGAAAAATGGGTTTTATTTGTATTAAATTTAAATTTTTTAATTTTCATTTAATTTATTGGTTTTCTTATTTATTTAATTAAATCCACTTTATTGACTGTGTTGTACGGTATGGCATTGTTTTATTATTATAAAATTATAAGTATTTAATAGTATTAAATATTTTTATATATTAATATCTTATAAACTGTAAGTATCATTATTTATTATTTTGTTGGTTTTTATTCCTTTTCTACCCTATTAAACTCTCTTTATCACAACGCACTGGTTTGGACTTTATTTTTCCTTCCGAGTCATTCTGGATTCACTCCGGATGGGGGGACACTAGCGAACGCCTGTGTGCTTCAGATCCAAGGTCACCTTTGCCCTCATTCAAGATACATATTTGCATCTGTTGTTGTGAAACAAAATTAACAACAGGAACAATAAAGTTACCTACTTGCTAGCAGCAGCTCTACATTTGCTGGGGTCTGCTCTGTGCATTTTGAAGACCATTCCATGCTCTTCAGCCCCTTCAGGAGGAAATGTATGGTTCTAGGAAAATGCGTCTTGACCTGATGCAAAGCTGTGACGCAGCCTGCAGCTGCTGCAAGCCCTGGCATTCTACCTGCAGCCCCTCCAACAACTCTGATGTTCCCTGCATCGACTTCAACCACTGCGGCAGGACCTGAGGCCCTTCAAAGCCTTGTCACACACCCTGCAGCCCCTCGAGCCCCTGGCATGGTCCCTGCAGCCCCTCCAGCCCCTGGCATGTTCCCTGCAGCCCCTCCAAGCCTGGCACAGGCCCTACAGCTGGCTCCGGGGACGACCCCGCTGCTGTCTCAGGCACCAATACACACAAGGGGAAGGAATGCATGCAGAAGTCATCTCGTTTTGGAAGGGCAGAAAGTCCTCCCAAGAAGAGGAAGGAGCAAGAGGAAGGCGAGGCAGCCTACCCCAAGGTAGGGCCATCCCAGGGCACAGGAGGCTGTTGGAAAGGAGAGCAGAGAGAAAAGCAGCAGGAAGCAGGTGATCCCCATCCCTGGGTGAGCTGCGAGCCATGGGACAAGATTGCAGCTGTCCTCCAGGCAAGCACATTGTCAGCTGGCTGCTGCGCTGCTGGGACAGCAGCTGCGGGAGCCTGGCAGCAGAGGGCAGGGAAGCCAAGCAGCTGGGATCCTTCTCTGGGGAAGGGGGCACTGAGAAAGCGCTTGAAAACAGGGCACAAGCCCTCAGCATCTGGAGGCGGCGCCTGTCAGGCGTGAAGGAAAGGGATCCCTTCTGGGAAGATGCTGTGGGCTTGCTGAGGCTCGAAGAACAGACGGTGCTGGC
>NW_028181423.1:470000-505000 GCF_964211825.1 Aythya ferina
CAGACGCTGCTGGGCAGCAGCTTTTGTTCCCTTTCTTAGATGCAAGATCTTCTTAAATTCAGTCCAGCCAAGTAGGAAAAGTAAATGTGGACAGCTGTATCTTGGCAAAGAAGATAGTAGGGAGCAAGGAGGTTCAGCAGTCAAGATGGAAGGTGATGCCATGAGGCTTACAGGCTAGTAATGTTCTAGTGAAACCCAGCCTTCCTAAAGAAACCTGCCTGACTACTTGATGTGAGTAACAGACTCTGTTCAGCTCTTTCCTAACATAGAAACGGTGCTGACTGCTTCTTCAGAGTAACAGAAGTTCGTGATACTACTGAAATAGTTGTGGTTCAGATGTAGATCTGATTTCTCCTAAGCACACTGAATTCACAACTGTTGATCCTCCAGAGGAGGCTTTGCAATTGAACACCTGGAGAATAGGTAAATTTCCCGCTGTTGTTCTCCTCTCCTCTTGTTTTGTTTTGTTTTGTTTTGTTTTGTTCCTAGTAGCATAGGCTTAAGACTCTGAAGAAACAGGCTGCTTTTTTTCATTTCCAGCACTGGCTGTTCCTCCTGAGCCCCGCCTTCTATTTTTGCAGTCATAGGATATGTGAATGTAAATTCGTGGAGAGAGGTAGAAAACTCTTTCAACTGGTGTTTTTTCGGCTATGTGGGGAGAAGAAATAGAGTGGCTTTGAATATTCTGGCTCTTATTCAGAGCAGCATGTGGAGGGAGACAGATGCGTTTGCTTTTTTAGTGCAATGGCTTCAGAAGCAAGAGGGGAAAAAGCACTTTCTCTGGGAGCTGAAGAAGGTGTCCTAATCACCGGAGAGGTTTCTAAATGGCATATCTTTGCGAGCGTTCCTGTAGTCCGGAGGTTTTTGTTTGTTTGTTTGACGTTGGAAGGTTTTACTCTTAATATTCACGTCCTTCAGCAGAAGTCAGAAATGTGATTTTATTTTGTGCAGTGTCGTGGACCCTCCGAAATCTCCTGGGAACGATGAATACCTCGCCCAGTACCAATGTGATGACGGTGGAGACAAGGAGAAAGCAAGAAGATCAAAAGAACGTGACCTCATTTCAAAAGAAACCGTTTTGTCCGGCAAAGAGTCTTGTGAGCCTGGTGAGAAATTGCGGCATACTTCCTCTCTCGAGTCTGCCACTGAATGTAGGTCTAAAAACCTTTCCTCCTCAGCTGTTACAGAGAGATGCCAAGATACAAAGGACAAGACTAAAACCACTGAGAAAGAGCATTACCAAAGCAAGAGGGAACATGCTCCTAGTGAAGAGAAGGAGAGTCAAAAAGCAGGTCCTTCCAGCAAGAGAAGGATAAAGTTGAATACAAAGAATACAAACTTGAGCTCCTGATTGGCTTCATGCTGAACTCTGTGCTGTTCTTGTCCTAATCTTGGTCTCTCCATAGATAATGTGGTTTAAATCCAAATAGAATCGTGCGATGAGGAAGATCTCACTGCAACAAATTCAACATCTAAAATCAAAGTTGACATTTTCCGTGATTTTCTTCCTGAGCAGAAGTGTGCGGTACTCCTTTTATATTAACGTAGAGATTATTTCAAACAGTCTTGAAGTGCTTGATGACTTAACAGTCTGCAGATTTATTATCAAATCAAAAAAACCCCGACTTGGTAGACTATTTTTTTCCCAGTTTTGAATGACCACTAGGAAGAAGGTTATTCCGGCATCAAGAAAGTCATGTGGAATGTAACAAAATTTACTGAACCAGTAAGTAAAACTTATATTTTTCTATTTGTTCCATTGTTTCAACTCTTCTGACCCTTCTGGACGGCATAGATAACAGAGGGGAGATCGTGGTAATCGGAGCTACTAACAGACTGGATTCTATAGATCCTGCTTTACGAAGACCAGGACGCTTTGGCAGACACTTCCTCTTCAACTTGCCAAATAAAGAGGTGAGAACTTAAATTCAACGTTAGTGCTACCATGGCAAAGTCCAACTTTATAGGAAAAAAAAAAAATATTGACAACTTGAACAAAAGAGTGATACGTGGAGACACTGCGTTGTTCCATGGAGGACAAATCTGGTACTGGATATATATGGTCAGGATGATACCACCAAGTAGTTAGTTCTATAATCAAACCTTTCATTCCCAAAGTTGTACCTGTTTGCTTAATTATTTAGTCCACTTGGGTGTTTTCATCATGAAGTTGTGTTTTTGGTCTCAATCCTTCCCTTATGAATGAATAGGGGACGTGTTTGCATTTGATTGTGCCCCTGCTCGGTGGTAGTAGTTTGAGTCATAATTCTTTTCTTCTTTATAGTAATTGTAGCAATTGGAAGCATTGTGCCAGAAGTGCTTTCTGTGAATTTACTGACTGGAAAGCAAATGTGATGAAGTAATGAGACTGTCCCAATGAAAGCTTGCTAAGTTTTAGAGAAGTTTTTTGGACAGCAAAGAAATGTTTCTGGATAAATTTTTCATTACAGTATTTTCCTCTGGGTCCTTAGGTCTCGTAGTTTGGAAACTTGTTATTGAAGCTATAAATGCCTTTTCTTTCACTGTAGGTTCCTAGAAAAAGTTCAGTATAACAAATAAGAAATATTCAATTTCCTGGTTGACAATGCAGAGTGTATATTAAATAACTGTAAAATACTTGAAAGTTGAGCAAGTAAGAAAAGTGTATTAGTAGATGAGGGGTTTTGAGGGAGGACTGTTTTGTTTTTTGTTGTTTGTTTGTTTGCCTTTTGGTTTGTTTGTTTCTTGTTGGTATTTTTAAGGAAAACTTGGGACAAGCTAAAATGCAATGATTTTGCTTCCAGGCTAGAAAAGAAATTGTCAAGATTCATACTCGTGACTGGACCCCTCAGCCACCGGACATGTTGCTTGATGAACTAGCTGAGAAATGCATTGGTAAGACTGAAACAGAAACGGATTCTTGCTTGTGACCAAGTTGTAAAGAACCTTAGCTTGTACCAGGCAGTACCCATGCTCTTGTGCCTTGTTGCACAACTAGTCAACGAGGCAGCTGGCACGCCTTCATAGCAATCTGTGTGAGATCCTTTCATCTATTTACTCTTTGTTGTCGTTCCTCTTGTTGTCTGAGAACATTAAGTGGTTCTGGGGCATCTTCCTCAAGAGTATAGTTTTTGATGAGGAGTCTGCTTCAGCTGCATAAGTGCAGGATATCAGGCAGTGAGCAACATGAAACATCCTTGCAGAGCGGTAGCACTTTGAATTCCCTGTTATGCTGTTTGGTTTTGGCATTACAAATTCTTTAAATGTTGCATGTTGTAAACCTGGGCCTTGACTGATGTAACGTTTGATTTTTGTTTGTTAGGAGACTGTGGTGCAGATATCAAATCCCTCTGTACTGAAGCTGCGCTGTGCTCTCTACGCCAATGGCCAATGCTATCCTCAGATTTATGCAAGTAGGGAGAAGTTGCTACTAGACGTTAATTCTATTAAAATAAAAGCAAAGGACTTTTTCATGGCTATGAAGAAGGTTGTTCCAGCTTCAAACCGGATCAAGGCTTCACCCGTACAAGCACTATCACCCATTTTCAAGCCACTTTTTCAAAGATCAGTAGAGAATATTTTACAAGTTGTGCAGAAGATCTTCCCGCATGCACAGCTTGCACTAAAGGAGGACCGACAGCAAGGTATAACCACAGCATCCACTTCTTTATAATTCTGCTAAAGCAAAAACTTGTGGTTTGTGCAATCAACTTATAGCTTTCAGACATAATGGTGGTAGAATTTTATTATTTGCATGTGCATGTCTTTTTTTTGGGCAAGTCTGGAATACAACACATAGGTTTTATTGTGGATTCGAAACTGAAATGCCAAATGGAAGCTCTGAATGACTCAATACACAGTAAAGGACGATGCGTTCTCTACTGAAGCATCCTGCTTCTGACGGCAGCTAAGATAATTAGCATTTGTAGAGGTTGACTTGAGGTTTGAAGTATAAGGCACCTATTTTTCTTTAAAAAATCAAAACTCAGATCTTTGGAGGGGAAGCATTTCTAGGTCAATGTTTCTAATTCCTTTCTGAAGAATGTCAGGACCAGGATACAAGTATAACTGGTCTAAGCTAAATATTGTTTTAGCTATCATCCTTTTTAACCAGTCTCCTAATTTAAACGTTTGTGGATCGTACTATACACGTGCACATGAGATCAATTAGCATTGATATTTACTAGATGAATGGAATTCTGTGGCCATCACATCCTTTATCCCCATGCTTTCATTGTGGGAACCTCCTCCAGAAAGAAATGGTCTTGTTTGTTTGTTTGTTTGTTTTTTTAGCTATTTAGCAACTGCAGAAATTGTTCGTAATCTCCTTTATTCTAAGGGGGAGAAAAAAATCACCAAGAGTAGCGTACCTTATACATACACATCAGTGGTACTTAGTAGAGCTTTGTAGGGCCTTGTGCCATCTCCTTAGATCTGTGGTGGGCTGAACTCTAGGAAATAGCTTTCAGTGTGTGCTCTCAAATGAAGAAAGGGTTTTGGCACTGATTTAGAAGCTGTATTAATGGAAGAGAAAGAGACAAAGGCTATTCAGGAAAGTTAACAAACCTCTTTTGCCTTTCAGAGCATTTCAATCCTATTTTACAAGATGATATGTTTGACAGTGATGACGATGCATCCTTGGTTTCTGGAGATGAATTAAAAGATGGAATGCCTAACGGACCAGAGAAAAAATGCCTCTGTTTCAGCAGGTAAAGAAAGATAGATCCCTGTTATGTTTAAATTCTCAGGTCTGCTGAGTCTTTGTAAACAGTTCCAGCTGTTAAAAGTGCGAGGGTTGGTAGACGAAGGGGCAACATCAAGTTTGTGTGTTGAAGGGGTGCTTGGTATTCACAAGAAGAAAGGGTGGAGGGACTAAAGTTGTAATGAAGTTGCTCTGAATGACCAAATTGAAAAGCCCAGGCTTCTCTTCGTAAGCCAAAGTGATCCGTAGACTACCAGAACACGTTGACTTAATCCATGGCATTCTTTGAAAGACTCAAGACCACATAAATGTGCAGTCTGTCCTTTTAGCTAAAAATAGCCCAACTTTATGGGTTTGTGTTGCCACCTTTTGCCCTTCTGTTTTCCAGGATTGTTAAACCAGTAGTGAATTATGTAGCAGAAAGAAAACTGAGAAATGGCTTGTTAAAACACCTTGAGAAAAAATTGAATGGTGTCTTTATTTGTTAAGCCACCAAGTTGTGTTAATCTTGTGCTATTTTAGTATGGAAGTCATGCAAGCCCACAGTTGGAAAGTTAGATCATGTTGTCACAGCTGGATCAGTTATTTTTCTCAGTTTCTATTGCTGTGCTGTCCAGAAGATTTTCTGTCCTCTAGAGCAAGGCTAAGTCTCTAGCATCTTTGATTTAAGCCAGCAGAGGTACAGCCTGATTGTAGTGGGGAAACAAATGGTCCTCACCAATTTATTTTTAAATAAAAATAAATTTAAAATAAAGTATATAATAAATATATAATAAATAATAAATTTATAATAAAGTAAAGCAAGATTGCAGGGATATTAATTTGCAGTCTTGGTTTAGTAAAGAATAGGAAACACAAGGGAAGAAGGTGAAACAATTGGAATGAGTGAATAACTTAACTGGAAATCTTACATGTATTTAATGTACCGCTGCCATTTGGATTATTTGGGGAGGGAAAAGAAAGTCTATAGGAAAATTACTTGGAACATCTGTGTGTCTATTCAGCACCTCATTTATAAGCTTGTTTTCTTAACTCTTGTTCTAGGAGTGCTTTCTGCGAACCAACATCATGCCAGCCCCGTCTGCTAATAGTAGGAAAAGAAGGGTACGGCCAGGTTTCTTACGTGGCACCCGTGGTGTTGCACGCTTTGGAGAAGTTTCCCATTCACACCCTGGACCTTTCTGTTCTGCTTACAAACGTTGCATCGCCAGAAGAAATCTGCGGACAGGTACCTTTTTTTCTTTTTCTTCTCATCGGATTCACTGACTGTATGTAAAGGATCAATCGAGTTGCAAGTAAGGTGAGCAAAATTCATTGGTAATGGAGGTGGCCTTGTTTTAATGTGCTGGGATGTTTGCTTCTGTCTGAAAATCCCCTTTTCATTTAGACAGCACCACAAACAATCTGGATGTTGTACATGTCCACATTTTCCATACCCAATTTTACAGTGAGGCTGTTGCTAGCAGCTCAGGAAGCTGGGCGGTGTTGCTAATAAACATCTCTTTGTGGAAAGAAATGCTGCTCATGTCACTGGGATCCAGAAAGTAGTTCTCATTGCCTCCTAAGACTGTGTGCTCCCGGTAGATGGCTCTGTATCAGACTGCATGTCGGCTACTTTTTGTAGGCTTCTTCTAAATTATATTAGTAAGGCAACCAAGGTTTGGGGCTTCTGTTTATTTTGTTTTCGCACGGACATACACAACTTGTGCTGTTGCAGTATGTGCACTAAAAGCATTAACATTCAGAAAACACTTCATTTGCACGGTGATGTGGTTTTAACTAGAAAAAATGAACAGATTTGGTGCTTTTACTTTTAGGCAGGAAATCCATTTTCTTGTTTGGCATCACTACCTTAAAATACTTTTACCTTTAGTGGAAACGTTTGAGAGCCATACAAGTAAGGACAGACATGTTACACGACTGAATACTGATGTGTCCCTTAAGCGGGACATTTCCTTTCTTTGTTATGCGATGATTGTGGCTGTGGCCATATAGCTACGGTGTCTAGCCACTGCCTGAATATATCCTTCCCATCTTCTGACTAGAGTTCTCCGAATACTGATAATCTGAAAGGGTGCACAGAGAAATTCCTTATGTGAAAGGATGCTTGCCACTCTGTTCACATAGTTTCATTTCATGGGGCAGTCAGATGGCTATGTAGCTATGTATTAAGAGGTTCTTGTACGTGTTTTAGTTTTCTTACGCAAGCTTTCCTTTTCACTAGCTGATCCGAAATGCTCAGAAGACAACACCAAGCACAATTTATGTCCCAGATATCCATTTATGGTGGGACAACGCTGGACCTGCCTTGAAACTTACTTTTCTAACTCTACTACGTAACATTCCAGCATTTTTGCCAGTTTTGCTGCTTGCTCCGTCTGATGTACGTCACTAGATCTCCCAGAAGAGGTATTTGTCAATACCTTCCTTACTATTTCTTCAGTGTCTTGTAATTTATGAATGCTTTCAGCATCAAAATGCTGTGCTTTCTTAAATGCATGCTGTTATTACTCAGGCACCCTAACAAATCACTTAAAATTTGCTTAGAGAAAAAAATACCGTGAAAGCATCTGCTTAAGGTTTTTTCTGAGTCAAGCAAGTGACTTTCACCCCCTTCTCACGCATGCAAATAATAAATTAATACAATAATTCTGGTGGCTACAAAGTGGTTCAGTCAAGAATATGCAGTGCTTGAAATGACAAGAGGAGGTTTTTACTGAAGAGATTTCTTCTGACAGTCTGCCATTCCATGCTATGTTGGGTAAACTGCTAATAATGCAATTTAGTAGAGAATTGAAACACTTTGATTAAAAAAAAATAAGTAAATCAGTTTCTTTCTTCATATAGGCCAAAGCTTTCCAAGCTGGAAAGCTGAGTTCCAATTTCTGCTAAAGTAACTTTGGAATCGAATTCTAGTTGTAGTCCTAAATAAACTGTAGTAAAAGTAGGTGCAGAACTTCATTGACTTCTGAGAGTTTACATTAAGGGAAGGTGCCCAAAACAGGACCACGCTGTTGTCATTCTGATGATTTGGTCTCAGTCACTGGGGGAAAAGAACGGGTCTTACCTAGACGTGTTTATTATCAACTGCTTTGAAAGTGCTTGAGTTCCCACAGAAGTTTTTGTACAGGCTGTAAATTCCTTCTAAAATAAGTAGTGAAATTCCTCACCTACCTTTTAATACTAGAACTTGAAAATGGAGGAAGACGTAGAGGTACTAGCTACTTCAGACACCTTTTGGTAGAGAAATAAAAACTCAGCAAAAAGCCCTCACTTGTCTGCTGAAGCCTGTCTCTTCCCTCGATAGCCATAAAGGTTCTAAGTAAAGGCTGCAGCAAGACAAGTAAATACAAAGGAGGCGCTGTTGGATGTGGTGAAAGCCATTACTTTACCAGTGTAGCGTACAATCCCTTCAGCGAGCTTTAATTCTACAGGTGATTCTTAAAGGTGGTATTTGAATTTGCCGTGCCAGCCTCTGAAAATGTAGCGTTTTAAGGCCAGGATGATAACTTTTTTCAGTTTGTGTTCTTCAGGTTATTCTTAATTTGAAAAGGTACTCGTCTTTTTGGAATAGAAGATGAGTTTTTTGTGGCTTTAAATCTGAAATGTCTTTCCTCCTTCTGCTTTAGATGCAAAAATTATTTAATAAGGAATTTGGAGAAGTGTGCAATATTGAGTTGCCTGGTAGGGCAGAGAGAGCAGCCTTTTTTTGAGGACCTAATTCTAAATGAAGTGGCTAAGCCTCCCGTAAAGAAAAGAGGTGAGGAGGATATGAGAAGTACATCTAAAACTTTCCTATCGAAGTTACTAGCTCTTTGGGCTTTGCTTTGGTGGTCATTTTCTGTCAGTAATTTGTCATATGCTTGTATTTGAGTACTGTAAATTGGCTAATTTTTCCTGATGAATTGAAGTTGATCGGACATTGGAAGTTGTGCCTGTAGCACCACCAGCTGAGCCTCAGAAGCCACAAGAGTGATCCCCACAAAAGTAGGGATGCTGGAGGAGGAAGAGGAGGATACCTTGCGTGACCTTAGAATTTTCTTGAGGGACGTTACTCGCAGACTTGCCACTGACAGACGTTTCAGGGAATTTGCAAAGCCCGTTGACCCACAGAAGGTAAAGTAGTGCTGATCCGTGTGTGTCTGTAACTTCTCAGTGTTCGTACTTCTCAGCGTTTTGGGGAAGGTTCAACTTTGTTTTTAGGGCTGCACTGTAAGGATTTTGCAAGAAGCAGAGGCAGTGCTTTTACTTCTGCTGACTCTCAAATGTGTCTTATGGGATTATTCGCTGAAAGCCCTGGTTTCATTCTAAAAAGCCAGTCCAAATGCCAACACAGTTTGCTCGTGAAAAAGCTTTGATATGTAGGCGTGTCACAGCACTGCAAAGCACAGAGATCTTTCCTTATAATTACAAACAGTATTTACAGGACTACTTGAGTGAAGTCTGAAGCCCTTTCTTGGACTGTCAGTTCCTGTGGGAACAGGAATAGGAGCAGCAGTTTGTAAAACTAAGTTTTGAGATCCTGTTCTCTGTTTCATCTGGAACTCCTCAATAGGAATCAACCATAAGTGCAGTGTGTTTTCTTTTTCCTCCAATTGGCTGCTTAGATGCCTTTTTCTCCTTAATTTATGAGATAAGCCTAAACTAGGGGCGTATATTTCAAAGACAGATGTAACTTGAATATACCTGCGGATCAGCAAAGTCCTCTTGATGTGGGCCTCCACTGGCTTTTCTTCCCCTTTTCTCCTAGGTTCTTGAGCTGTGAAAAATCTAGACAGATACATATGTCCTCATCTGAACTGGTCATTAGGCTCCTCTTCTGGTCTGAGGGAAGAAATGAGCACCTCAGGGCCCAGTTATCTCATTCTAAAGTAGATGCCTGCAATAGGTACTTCACAGGTGCAATTCATGCACCTTTTCCTCAATGTCGACAACAAAGAGAATGCCGGATGGCTTGCTCAGCTTTCACTGTTGTGATTTTCTGAAGCAAAGTGAAATGAATCTCCCACCCTCAGTGTTTCTTCTCTACCATGCATGTGCTTCTGACCTCCCTACTTCTTGTTGTCCTCTCGTGGCCGCTCTAATGAAAAAATGAAAAAGCCCTTCCATTTTTGAGAAGCAAACTGGTTAATGTCAGCATCTTCTGATGCATCGCAAATGTTCAGAGTTTTTAGGAAGTCGTTTATTTAAAGTCTTCAGAATAATTTTGGTAGACAGTGTGCAAGGTTAAGAAAACCTCTGAATGCTTGTATTTGATCTGCAGGTACCTGACTATGCCACAAGGATTAAAGAGCCGATGGATCTTTCAACAGTTCTGACTCAAATTGACTCGCGCCAGTACCTCGCTGCCGGAGACTAGCTGAAGGACATCGATCTAATCTGTAACAATGCCTTAGAGTACTACCCGGATCAAAGATCTACAGGTGAGGATGTGCTTTTTAGCCCTAGTTTAAAAAATCTGTCAAACATATAGATGGATAAATGCTGTGTGCGGACAATAGACTTCGGATGGATTAGCTGATTTTGGACGTCCAGACTGTAAATATTTTATCATTTTGCTACTTGGGCATGGAATTGTGATATAAGTGTTCCCAAGGAACTAGTGCTTTTGTTTTAATTAACTTCGATGTTGTTATGCTGAAAATATTCACTGAGAGAACCTTTCGGAACCAACCTATGAAGAAAGCAATTTTCTTCTGTGATCAAAACAGTTTCATTGGTTGGTAGACAACATTCAGTTAAAGTGTGTAAAATTTCAGATCGTCACAGCGCCTATGTTTTGCAAGACACTGCATATTCAATGGTGAGGAACGAACTGGATACAGAGTTTAGACGACTTTGTGAACAAATTAAAGAATCTCGTGAGAAAAGAGGTACGTGCTTTAACGCTAAGGATTTGAAGACTTGTCTCTGCATTTGTAACTGAAAATGCATGACGAAGATCTTTGGTATCTATTCTTTCTTGCAAGGTCGCACCTCTGCAGCGTGTGCTCCATGCGACAACTCCAAGTCACCACAGCAGAACCCTGCTACTGAAGACGAGAAACCAGATGAAGAGAGTAATGAAAATGAGGAGATGCCAGCGGCACCTGTAGATGCCAGTACACCCATTTCTAATGGCAAGTTGCATTTTATTCAGCTGCTCTTGTCATTCATACCTTCTCTGTTCTTGAGGCGCAACAGGTGTCTCTGATGCCTGGCTCTTTATGGCAGAGGTAGTTTGTTTTCAAATTGACTTCCAAATGGGAGAGAGAAATCCAGAGGTCATTCATTCAATATAGCGATGAATTAAAGTTCAAAGAAAGTTGGTTCATTTGATGTACTCTTACTGGAACTTCATTTTGTAAACAGAACGACCCCCCACTCAAGGATATGACAGCTTCCCTCCCGTACTAAAAATGATAGTACTCACCCTTGTAGGAGCAGCAATGTGAAGAAGGTCAAGGGCAGTAAGAAGGGTTCGAAGCTTTGATATAACAAGCCTTTCACTTTTTTTGACAGAGCTCCTAATAAGCATCTTTAGCAAGGTCTGGAGATGGGAGAAAAACTCAAACTAGATTTTAATTCTAGGATGTATAATGTCAAGCTTGACTGTTCCTCTGAACAGTCAATTGAATTTAAATTTTTTTAATTTAAATTAATTAGTTTATTTTTTTTAATTTAAATTCAACTGAATTTAAAGTTTTGAATTTAAATTCCAATTGAATTTATTGAAAAAAATTCCAATTGAATTTAATGTTTTGTTGTTGTAGTTTTTCACGAAACACTAAGTTTATGTGAAAGGTTTTGCTGCAATATCTTTTTGCCAAGGATATTAAGCTTAAGTTATCCACAAGAAAACGGTGGGGAAAAGGAAGCTTTAGTTTTGAAAGTTTTTTTTTTTTTTTTTTTTTTTTCTCTCCAGGTTTTTCTTGAGCACAGCAGCGTTTCAGTGTCTGCCTGCCATTAGTTGCCCCACTACCAAGTCAGGAGGGTCAATTAAACTTGCGTGAGGCAGAATTTCTTTATCTGAATCTACGTGGTTCACATAAATATATTCTTGTTTCCTTCTTTCCCTAGGATTATTCTTCTCCCAGTAATGAATGTTTCAACGGACACCGTTGAAGATCAATGAGCAAAAGCATCCTGCGGTGTTCAGTCTCCAGCTTTGAAGAAAGTATGGCGATACTGAGGGGAAATGTCAAGAGAAGACGCTTTTCAAGGTACTGTATTTCTATATGTTCAATCTCTGTTCGATTTGTAGATTGAAAAGCAAGAGAGAAAGCATGTGCAGTGAGTTGTGGCCTGATAAACCTCCGGCTAAAATCAGCAGAGGCCTATGAGCATGCTGATGGCGTACCAGTACCTTAAAACTAGAATCCCTCTTCTCAGTGAAAGTCTTCTGCTTTTCTAAAAAAAACCTGTTTTTTTCCCCAACCCCTTTGAGGTGTTGTTGTGGTTTAACCCGGCCGGCAGCTAAACACCACACAGCCCTTCTGCAACCCTCCCACCTCCCTCTCTGGGATGGGGGAGAGAAACGGGACAGTGAAGCCCGCGAGTTGAGATAAAGACAGTTTATTAAGACAGGAAAATAATAATAATGATGATGATGATGATGATAGTACTGCTACTAGTAATGTGTACAAAACAAGTGATGTACAATGCAGTTGCTCACTACCCGCTGACCAGTGCCCAGTGTAACCCCTAGCAGCCCGGCTGCCCCGCCCTATCCATGGTGCAGCGTGTTGCCATAAGGCATAGAATTCTTTGGCCAGTTGGGGTCGGCCATCCTGAGTCTGTCCCCTCGCAGCTGTTGCTGTGCGCCGATTCTGATCGCCAATAGGACAGTGAGACACCGAAAGGTCCTTGGCTTGTTGTAAGTACTGCTCTGCAGCAATTGAAATATCGGGGTGGTATCAGCACTCTTCTAAACATCCTTTCACACATCCTCAGCCAAAACATAGCAACCTACCCGCTACTAGGAGGAGAACTAACGCTGTCCTAACTGAAACCAGGACATGTATCTTTTCCACTTGGGTGCTATTGCTCATAATTTTGAGAATTCAACATGAGCAAGCTAGGAAATGTGGGTACATACAGAACCGCGTGTATATGGCACACAACAGACTTGGGATGTGGATCCTGCGTGAGGCCTACAGGCTTCTCTTTGTATACCATGGAGCACTGGCTTGTAAACATGGTGAAATTTCCCATCCTTGATGGGTCTAATACAACAAGTCTTTTCTCCCTTCTCTGCCCTGTCCTCTTTCTTAATGTAGGCAGTTGAGAAAGCCAAAATTGGAACGAAAAAAAGAATATAACACAGGTAAGTGGCTGTAAGTCCCCGGGATACCTATTTACACTGGTTACTGAAGAGGATGGCACTTGGTCACTCCATGGCTTTCATTTGGCCCCAAAGCCTTCTGTAGTCAGCTGAATTCACTCCTCAGTGACTTTTCTGTGAAGAGAGGTAGGTGCAAATAGGAGATTTTATGAATTCCTTGGGGAGGGAGCAGTGTGAATTGCAGCTTGGTAGGCACAAAGCAAACCGTTCTAATTGTGCAAAGTAAATCGATACTTGATAAGTTCAAACTTAGTTTTATAGTTGGCAAGCACAAAAGTAAACCTTAGCTGTGATCCTAGCAGCACAGTGGTGTAGCTCTTCCCTTCCCCTTGTCCTCTTAGCTCTTTTAATGACAGTGCAAGCAACCAACCTGTGCCAAAGGGTGCTGTATGGCAAACAATGGGCAGGCTTTTTTCTAAAAAGCACGAGTTTATGTGGTGTTTGGGTGTTTCTCTTGAAACGATTCTTCCCTCCTTGAGCTGTTAGATCCTAATGCAGGAAATGGAAGTGCTGCATGCATAAACAGAGTAATCAAACATACACCTCTTAGGAAGAGGCTTGCAATGTCCTAGTGTTTGTTTTGAGCACTGTTAGATACAGTTTGACATGAATGGAGTGAAAACACCTTAGAGAAAGGTGTTGATTGTTCTCACTTTTCCAAGACAGAAATAAGTGGAGTAGATTTCCCTCCTGCATGGAACAAAAGTTGCACGTTTGTTTTTGTCTGACTAGCTTTCAGTCTCTTTAAAAATTTCCCTACAGGTCCCAGTTTTAAGTAGACAGTTTAAACGTGCAGAGCGATAAAGAAGTGGAATGCAGTGGTTGTGACACCAACTTCTGATCTGAAATGTAAAGAAAACTCAATCCACTTCAGGGTGCCTTTTTTGTTTGTCTGTTTCCATTTTACAAGAGCAACGGTGAAATAAGGAGAATCCCATCTTCACTGTTTCAAAATCCTTTGTTTCTGCGTTTCAGTCACCAGAACACTGAGGAGTAGAGCTGGTGCAAAAACTGTGAGACGAGTCCACGGAGAAAACAGGGACTTGGAGCTGCGCCGCAGCTGTAGAGTCGGACACAGGCGGTACTCGACTACTAACTCGTCCATTCTATTTGACAAACTTATGACAAAGTAAGTCATCTTTTCTTGCAGACCTCTTAGAATGATCTTTCTTAGCAAGCCTTTGCACTATGGCATGATGTTGGCCTCGACTTGCTCTTTAGTTTGACAGCAAAGAGGTATGGCTGCTCCTGGCATTTCCTTCCTGTTTACAGGGAGACACCGTTACCTGGCTAGATAAACAGATTTTCTTGAAGGTGCTATTTCAGCATATAAGAATTGATTTAAAAAACAACAACAACAACAACAAAAGTGCTTCATGGCTTGCTAGTTTTGTAATCTCACATTTCTGCAGGAATACTTGATTTGCTGCATTTCACCATTACACTCGTCAGCGCCGCTGATTCTGGTTTATCACTATTTGCATTGCAAATCTCCTTGTCCAAAGCTTAAACTGATGTATGCACTGCTTGAAAACAAAACCTGAAGTTGCAGAGCAGTAGACTCAAGTCATTATGTTAGCAGCTGTGTAACCATACTGCTTTCCAAACATAAGATGTCCAGCTTATTTTGTTTCTATGAAGAGTTTAAACGGCTCCCGTTAAGCAAAGATGTCCCCACACTGATACTTACTATTAAGCAAGGATTCCACCTCCTTTGGCTGAGGTCTGCTCCCTTACTCACATTGGAACATTCATCCAAGTAGCCTGCAATTCCACACTCTCGGGGGAAAGTCCATAGAATAGCAAAGGTTCCTCCAGTCTCTTCCTCAGCCTTTTTTTGAAGCATGCAATAAAGCAAAACATTCACAGGCTGCCCTTCCATGCAAAACAAGGCAAATTAGTAAGACAGGAGCCACAAAACTGATTATCCTTTAAAGTTAAAATGAGATTTGAAATAGATCGAGTTAGCAAGTGTTGTAAGTCTGTAGCTAAGTCTGGTTTTGCCAATGCAGCACAATTCCCTATCACGTAGCCAGAGCTGCTTCTGTAGCTCCAAGAAGCAAAACTGCTTTGACAAAATACTGTGTCATCAAAGCATTCGTTGGCTCAGTAGGCACGGCTCAGGTTCAAGAAGTTTGTGAAAAAATGAGTACTAACAGAAGCAGCAGGGTCCAAAGAAACACTTTATGTCCCCACTGCGAAATGAGGGGCTTTACCTTGAGTGTTATGCACACTGTCAATAGAAAAGCACTGTAACAGAATCTGCCACGGCAGTTTGCATGTTACTGAAAGACCATCAGAGTGGGACTGCAGCAAGATCATTGCGAAGTTACAAAAAAACCATGTGGGGGTGGGAGTTTAGTTGCGTTAGATAACACAATCTTAGATAAAGATTTTGGTCTTAACGTAAAAGTAAGGATGTCTACTGATTTCTTCAACTCCAACAACTGAAGCCCAAGTCTGAAAAATCGCCTTTAAGAATGCAAAGAAAATATTTAACTCTTCTGTATGTTCATACTTTGCTATCAAGCAAAGGAATGAATGCTGATGCCTTAACTATGTAGGGCTGTAGCTTACAGAGAGACTACACCTTCCTGTTTTTTTCCCTTTAAAAACGTTAAATGTACGTGAAATTATTTGGGGGTGTTTTCACATGCAAAGCCTAATGCAGTGCATGCAAGCCCTGTCATCTTCTTCGTCTAGTAGTGTCGCGTTAAGGGGTGTAGCCGATTGACCGTCATGGGTCCCGTCGGATTCAGGGTGCTGAACTATCACGGTCACGGATTCACCAACAACGCAGTACGGCCTCGCTCTAGTCGCATTCGAGGAGAACTCTCACAGCTAGGAAGAATGCAATTAAGTGCAATTTCTTACGGCGACAGGTACACAGGTTCTTTGGATTGTCAGTGATAAATTCACTGTCTGCAAAAGCAAGCTAGCATGCATGAAATGCACAGGTACACAGCCTAGGTATTAAGACATGAAAAAGCATCAAAACTCTAGAGATTTCTAAGATTCCACAGAGACGCCTGGTATAAGCAAGCGTTCAGATCTTACCCCACGGCGTCCCAATGGAGTGGGGGTGGGGGAGTGAGAGGCTCAGCCTGTCGAGTGATGTCAGAAGGAATCCTTCCTGATAGTATCTTCCCTAACATCCCCTTTCTCTTAAAGCAATTGATATTATTTTCTATCTTTAAGGTGGAGCTTGAGTGACTCTAGTCATGCATATCTTGGTTGTGCTTGGTAGAAATGATCTCACTTGCGTTTAAAGGTACAGGCTGTGAGAAATTCCGAGGGCGTGCTCAGTGAGGGGTGGTTGCACCTTGGAGGCGGGTAGCTTTTGGGATGGAGGTGTGCTTATGATGCCTAGTCGCTTAAGGCGATTACTCCACAAGTAGTAACTTAGTGTTGATTTAACTACAGCATATCTAAAACATAAGAAGGATGTTAGTATGGAAGAAGCCGATGAAACCAGTCCTTAAATCTTACTACTTATTGTGCGTGAGCAGACTGGCGTGAGTTTTAGCTATACTGGCAAATATCAAACCACACCTGTGTCGTCCCAAAGCTGGGAAAAAAAAAAAAAAAAAACAAAACCAAGGAAATGTTGAAGCAAATAGGGAGTCCTGTAGCTTGTGCAGTCTTTTAGCTGAGAAAATAAAGAAGGAGAGAGACAGGTAGCCTTGAGCTAGCAGAAGCAAGGAAGAGAAGGGCTAAAAGGGAAAAAACAGGAAGGAGAACACCAGCTCCAGACTGACCTCTAGTAACCTTTTTCTCATTAAGGGTCATTAGCACATTAAAAATCACACCTGTCAAAATGCTAATCTATGCTAATGTGGGATTCGGTGTGTGTCCCCCCTCTCCTGTTCCCCCTCCCCCCCGGTATTCCTCTGTAATGCACAAGCTCAGTGGAGATAAGTTAGGTGAGCTGTAATAACCAATCCAAAGGAGCCAAAGAGAGAGTTTTCACAAGTTTCCTGTGTATAAATGACGGCGATTCGAGTCAGAGGTGTGCTTGCTTTGCGAAAGATGGCCAAGTACCTGACTCTGCAGAGTTCTATAAGTAATTCTATAATTAAAAGACCTTCGTGTGCATTCCGACTCTGGGTGCTTATTGGCGCGGTGCACTCTGCACGAACCTGCAGACAACATCTGTACTCAGTGTCATGCCTACAGACAACCCTTTACTGTTGGGACCTGCATATTTTTCTGTGCATTCAACACAACCCCTTTGGCACAACTAGTTAACCACGTAGCTGCCAGTCCACCACTCAGTTGCACTTGTGAAGAGGAAAAGCTATTTCCGTCTACTGGAGGAGCACATCCTCTAAATGCAAGCTTCACTCAGCTGGTCATTTACTGCAGGACAAGATTTGAAAAGTGTTGTTGAGTTCTGGGTTTCCTGCTTACAGGAAAAATTAAGTGCTAGATCGCCCTCTACTCCGCTTTGTCTGCTGCATTTAATGGAGATTGGCTGTTAGCGTTAGGTTGGAGGTTGGACTCGATGACCTTGAGGTCTCTTCCAACCTAGAAAATTCTGTGATTCTGAGATAAAACTGATTTCGTTTGCTCCTCCATTTATGGACAATGAGCTGAAGGAACAGGTACAGCACATTAGCCTGGAATGCCTTCCCTCCCAACCAAAGTAAACTGGAGCTGTAACTAACACAAGCAAAAGCAAGGCTTCTGTGTTTTCAGCTGAATAAAGTTCCAACAAAATCATCCTCTGGGATTTGAAGGTTACTTCACATGACATGCCAACGACTCTTTTCCCTCCATTGTAAAGCGGATCCCTGCTGTTAGTTGCTCTAGAAGCAAAGGAATCGTCGGTTTGGTAACCAAATAGCCGCTTCTGCAAACGAGAAGTGTTGTGCTCTCTCTTCCCTTTGAATGACTCCACACTTCTCATCAGCTACTGGATTGCTGACCTAGAATCAGAGAACATCCCAAGGTGGAAAGGACTCCCAATAATCACCAAGTCCAACTGGTGGCTCCACACAGGACCACCCCAAAGTGAGACCCGATGTCTGAGAGCATTGTTCAACACTTGTTGACCTCCGTCAGGCTCGGTGCCATGAGCAGTGCCCTGGGCAGCTGTCTCAGTAGCCAGCCACCCCCTCAGCGCAGCACCTGAGGCGCACGGGGCTCGGCGGGGCGGCCCGGGAGGGGAGGACGGCGGGGCGAAGTGGCAGCTCCCTCAGAGCCGTCTCCCCGCCGCCTCGGACACATGTCGTGGCTTTTTCGTGTCGGGGCTTTTTCATGTCGTGCCCTCGGTCTCTCGCCGTGGGTGAGATGCTGCTCCCCAGCGCGGACCCCTTGCGCGCGGGGCCTGCCCGCGGCAGCGGCGGGAGGGAAACCCCAACCCCAAAGCCCTCCCGGCAGGGAGAGCTCGGGGTGAGGGCCGATCCGGCACCGACAGTAAACACACGCCGGAGGAAACGCTCTGGTTTTAGCCATGAGCAGCGCGGCCAGGTTCAAAAGGCGTCACGCTGGAGCTCCGAGTTCGGCGGCGTTCCGAGGCCGTTGTGGCGGTTGTGGAGACGGCCCCGGCTGAGGTGGCTGCTGCTGTCGCTGCTGTCCCCTCTGTCCCTGCTGTTGCCGCTGTTGCCGCTGTTCCCGGACCTTGGAGACCCCCGGCGGCTCCCTGTGCCAGGCCCTGTGGCCCCGGGGAGCTGCCCGCCGCCTCGTCGGCCAGCCCGGCAGCAATCCTGCCAGCACAGAATAGCCCACTGCGTTTCAGGGTAAAGTGACGATTAATTTCTATTTCCTGGCCTGGGTGCTGCTTTCTTCTTTAAGGAAGCTTCAAGGTTAAAGGTTCAACTCAGTTATGTCAGGGTTCAACTCCGTTTCGTGAAGGGGCTCTTGTACGAAAGCTTAAGCTGGGATTGACTCTCTGCTAAGCGGAGGCCAAACGTGGACCTACTGAGAAGCAGGTCCTAAGTGATAACATTTTCTAAAGAGACTGCTAAACACATCTGAAGAGTGCTGCTGCAGAACTCTGAATGGGGGGATAGCAACTGTCTTAACTGATCTGGAATCTTGAATTTACTTTTCAATGGACAAGAGGTGTGTCTCTCAAGGCAAACAAAGAGAGGAGTAACACCCTCTCTTGTCACTCATGTCAACATAAATTTATGCTCAGAGCGTAGGTGTAGGAACAGCATCGGTATGTATATGGAACATCGGGAGAGGAAGCTCTATTGGTATTTACAGTTTTTCTACTATCTTGCCAGAGAGACGTCATCTCCAAATGAGAAATGGATGTATTTTGAAACAGTGGTGGTGGATCAGATTTCTTCTTTCTAGTGTTAATATTTGCTCTTGAATCGTACTTAATACCTGGTAACACCTCAATCAGTTGTCAAAAATAAACTTAAAAATGTGTAAGGCTTATCTCATTGGTCAGTATAAAGATCAAGGTCTTCGCTTCGCTTTGCTTCCCTTCCCTTCCCTTTTTTTCTTTTTTTTCTTTTTTTCTTTTCTTCTTTTTTTCTTTTTTTTTTCTTTTTTCTTTTTTCTTTTTTTTCTTTTTTCTTTTTTTTCTTTTTTTCTTTTTTTCTTCTTCCCTTCCCTTCCCTTCCCTTCCCTTCCCTTCCCTTCCCTTCCCTTCCCTTCCCTTCCCTTCCCTTCCCTTCCCTTCCCTTCCCTTCCCTTCCCTTCCCTTCCCTTCCCTTCCCTTCCCTTCCCTTCCCTTCCCTTCCCTTCCCTTCCCTTCCCTTCCCTTCCCTTCCCTTCCCTTCCCTTCCCTTCCCTTCCCTTCCCTTCCCTTCCCTTCCCTTTTCATTTTCCCCAGTATTGTTTTTCTGTTCTCCTTCTCACTGCAGTCTTGATTTTGTTTCTTGTCCCTTAAGTATGTTTCCAAAGTGTTGCTGAAACATTTTCCCTTTCAATCCTACAAAAGGAGCTGTCACTGGTGAAGATCGGAGCTTATCCCTGAGCCCAGGAGCTGTCACCTTAGTCTTCCAATCGGACAAGGACGACTTCATTTCTCATGTAAATGCATTTGTCAGGTTTGCGTATTGTTTTTTCAGGAATGGAAAGTGTGTATAGAATGGATTTAAAATCAATTTTAAATGTAAAACGTCAAGGCAAAAAAGTTCTAATTACAACCTCTGCACACAATTTGCCAGCTGTGGGACTAGGAGTTTTCTTATTTACTGTGTTTTGTTTAACGTGTCTGAAGTTTAATGGACAGCAATCAAGGCGTGCTAGAAATCTGAAAGCACTTTATGCTTTGTTCTCTCCGTCATTTTGGTATAACAAACTAGCTTATGTTTTAAACCCTCCATGAGGTTAGTGGTTTCCCTAAAGGTAACAAGTCCCTGTGTGCTACAGTAAGACAGTAACAAAACATGAAGTATAGAAGTTCATCCTGTCATTATTCAGCTTCTGCCTATGGACACACAATTACGCTTATTTAAAGCGGTATCACCTTGAAACCTAATCAGCATTTTAAAAAGGACTTTGTAGCAGTTATTGGCTTTTGTCCTGGAGGGCTGAGGTTTGTTTTGTTTTGTTTTACATTCAGCATTTCCGTTTCTAGCTTACATTCCCCTGTTATTTTGCATGAGGAAAGCATGCAACTTTACAAAGTAGAACGGAAAGAGCTGCTTTTTAGTCTAACTTTTCAGTTTTTCATAGGAGTTTTAAATGTGGTAGGAGTAAAACACCAGAAGTACTGCTGCCAAAGTTATATTCAAACTCGTCTTTCTTGGAGAAGCAGAAGAAGCCCAGGGAGAAATGAATTTGCAAACATGCTCTTCATGCTCTCCTTTCCCAAGATTTCTCTGAGATATAGCCCATCCTCTGTGGGTTTTGAGGTATATGGTTCCCAGGAGTGAAAAGGAGGGCCAAACATCTCTCCTCTTGGATCTCAGCATGCCAGGGCTTTAGTGTACTGCCACTTACAGCTCCGCTTTTTCACCTGGAAAAAGCGACCGCATGATGTAGACTGAGGAGCCCTCACAAATTAACTTGCCGTCACCAAGTGACGCCCATGAAAGGTGTATTTAAAAGCTAGGCTCATTATAGAATCACAACAAACCCCTCATGACTGGTGCAGTAGACAGTGAGGTAGAGGGCGAGCCCTGGAAAGACAGAAGAAAAGTAGCAGTGAGTTCTGGGTACCTTTGTGCAGACGAAACAGAAAAACACAGGCAGTGAAGTAATAGTGTTCCGTTACTAATGCCAGCAATAGATAATTGCAACAATTATCTGTTAGATCATAGGTACTAATTAACAGATAATTGCGCAACTCCGGAAATCAATAAATAACTGATTCCCCTCAGAGAATGTCTTCTACATTTTTATATTAAAAAGACTCCAGAGTTGTAATGGATTAAAATCCTACGGAAGGGAAAGAAATGGCATCAGCCACTAGTTCTGCAGAAGCGAAAAGTAATACTGATAGAGTTTAGATGGAAATTTTCACTTTGTGTGTTTAGTTTGGGGATTCTTTTTAAATCATTCATACCAGCGATTTAGTTCTTAAGGCTGTTTCTTTGAGATTAAGTGACAGGACTTCTGTTACTCTTTTCTTCTTGGAATGCTTCTTGATATTCTTACGTCAGCCAGAACTTCTGTCTCTGTTGCAGATGTGAACAATGACCGTAGCTAAGAAGCCCAAATCTTCAAAGCCTAAAAAGCCCTCTTCAAGGCGGTCTGGCAAATCCAAGAAACCAAGTCCTAAAATAGTGATGTCACGCACCGCCAACTGGGGCCGGATAGTGCCTGCAGAAGATTCAAGCCAAGTCTCTGTGGCCCAAGGACGTGGAGGTGCTATTTACTGTAGATCATCTGAAAATTCTAAGGCTTTTGCCCCAAGAGATCTAAGTAAGTGTGTGTTTTATCCTGCCTCCATTTTCTTCAAAGCAAAAGTAGAAAATGCAGTTCTTACTTGTTGCACTGATAGAGAAGGGGACTACTGTGAACAAAGACTTCAAAAGCGAATCCCCTAAGGCAACTGAAGTGACTGATGTTACAGAAATTAATTTTGATATATTTACAGTCAACAGAGAAATACGGGGAGCTTTTTGTAATGCACAGATTCCTCCATGTCTTTTCTGTTTTGCAGAGAAAAGTGTTTGATTGTTGCTATTCACAGCTTCCATTTTTCACAGGTTTTTTGAAGGATAACATTGCTCAGGAAAAAATCTGGTATCTGTAGGGGTACCGTCATTCCTAGTTCCTAGTTTTTACGTTTTTACCGTATAATTTCAAGTCTAAGTTTGTGGTTTAAGTTATAATAAGGAAAAAAACAGTAGTTGAGTTAATCAGGTTAAAGATTATAGATGGAGAGGAACTTGGCATTAGGTGCTACAAACAGAATGGCAGTTAGCCTTGCCTTAGAAGAATTAAAATGGTTGACTAAAGTTGTTTGTTTTTTGTTTTTTGTTTTTTTTTTTTCCCCAAAACATTGTGTTGACCAGCCAATTTGAATTTGGTGGTATTAAAGCTGTCTGCAATAAGTTTTTCTGGTTTGGATTGTAGCTAGCTCCTCTAGGTGCTCCTGCAGAATAGTATTTTTTTAAATACCTTTCTTCGAAACAAACAAACAAGATCTCTTTTTAAATTTAACTTTCTTGCAGTCGTTAATGATGGAATTGCTCCGCCACAGAGCATTCTTTTTCCACCTGAGAAGATTTGTATGGATTGGCGAGAAACACAAAGTGTTGGAGTTGGCCTGTACAATCTTGGCAACACATGTTTTCTTAATGCTACTCTACAGTGTTTGACCTACACACCCCCACTTGCCAATTACATGCTTTCTCTTGAGCACAGCCAGTCATGTGAGTACTTTCTAACAGTATTTTGAATCTGTTGGATAGCTCTGAAGGTGAAAGAACAGCAGTGATTCTGTGAGATAAGCTTATTTGCCTGATTTTACCTGTAGCAGCTGGCTTTGAGCACTGTATTAGCAGTGGGCTCCGAATAGCATATGGAGTGCAATTAATGCACCATGGTTTATTTATTTAGTTATTTGTTTGTTTGTTTGTTTGTTTATTTATTAAAGGATCATTTATTGCTTCATGGGAATAATGAAGTGCATTGGACAGTAATGCATTTAGTAATAATTTTAGAGAGTAATACATTTTGCAGCCTGTGGAGTTCACATTCCTGTCAGCCTTTACAACTGCGACTTTGCAGTAGTCTTTTAGATTTCTCATCACAAAATGCATTTGAATACAGGCTTAGTGGATATTTTTCTTCTGTCAAGTTGTGTGAAATGAAATGTTACAAGACTGTTGGGACATTGGCATCTTGGGAGAAGAGAATGTAGCAAGGAGAGTGGATATGGTATCTATAGCTTAAATTGTACTCAGATGTTCGTAGGTATGGATATTTTGCTGGACTGGGATGCTTTGTTCTTTCACTCTTCAGGTCGTGAACAAGATTTTTGCATGATGTGCACGATGGAGACTCACATTAACCAGGCCCTGCGTTGCACTGTTGATGCCATCGAGCCTACGCATGTTATCAGTAATCTCAGTCGTAAGTGGCTTCAGATGTGTTTCTTTTCGATAGCTTGTAATCTTCAAATAATTATTTGATGTGTCTAAGTGGTTTTAACACTCCAATGAAGAGAGATTTTAGAAATACAAGAATGATTTCATTTTTAAATGAGGTCAATACTATCATCTTCTTATTTAGGAATAGGACAACATTTCCGTTTTGGCAGTCAAGAAGACGCACACGAGTTCTTGCGCTATACTGTTGATGCTATGCAGGAAGCGTGCTTGAACGGAAGCACCGAGTAAGCATAAACAAGTTCACTTTCATACATTCTCTAGCACCTTCTAGTCCTTTATTTACTCTCAGAAATGATCTCTAGCACCTTTTAGTGCCTTATTTACTATCAGCAACGCAAGTCTACATCATCCTTGGTTTTCATCAAACTCTTTGAAGAGTTAATTCTGTGCCTTAAATCTTCTGAGGTCTGATTATAATTTATTTCCAGATTGGACAGATCTTCTCAAGCTACCACCATCATTCATCAAATATTTGGAGGATTTCTAAGATCAAGAGGTACTTGAAAAAATATTCCTGTCCTTAGAACTGATCTGTGTCTTTTGTCAGTAGTAAAGCAGTCTGTAGTTTGTCTAAAGTAGTATCTGTCAACAACTTGAATTTGGACAGTTAGTCTCCTTCACATAATGTTAAGCATTTATATTTTGTTTCCAGTGAAGTGCTTGAATTGCAAAGCAGTTTCGGATACGTATGAGGCATTTCTTGATATCACTTTGGATATAAAGGTAAGATGTTTTCTAAATATAATTCATGATGTTTAAGTACATGCATAACTTTCTAAATTAAACTTGTTTAACTTAAAAAACCAAACCACATATAATGTTAAAACGTAAGAGCTTGGTGGTGCTAAGGAAGTGGATTGGACTTTGTCCTTCCGTGGAACCCATGTAAATAGTCTCCACATTTGCATTGGGTTTAAGGGGAAAGAATTCTCTTTCTGCAAAAATTATAATGCTGTCCTACTTCTTTGTTGTTCTACCTCAATATACATCTAATTGTTAGACTGATGAATTTGTCCCCAGTATTGATGACAAAGCACACTGTAGATGCTGTCTAGGCTACTGGAAAAGTATTTGTTCCAAAGTCAAATGCCTTCCAGGTGAGGTCAATGCTGAGCATGCTCTTTCTGCCTCCTTCTTCACAGTGCTCCTAGTAGATCGCTTGAGTATGTTAGTAAGATTCTCTTATAAACTACTAGTATGTCTCTGGAATTTTGAATTACGGTGACTTTACGCTCTTCTTTCTCGCTGCTCTAGGCGGTTTCGTCTGTTAGCAGAGCTCTGGAACTCTTTGTGAAACCTGAAGAGCTGGATGGAGAGAATTGCTATAAATGTAGCGAGTAAGATTTTGACGAATTAGGTCTTAATCCTAGATGTCAGTTTTCTATGTTGCATGACTCTGTTGGACTACCTCTAAACTTTGGATCTACTTACAAGTTTTGTGGAAGTTTATAAAAGACTTGGATTTTTGTTTCCTTGGAGGGGGGAAGTCTTGTTCATAGGCATTCCCTATGGGTTTGCAATTCTCTGGCTTGTATTTTGCCATCAGAATTCAAAAAGAGCTACTTTTGTTCTTTCTATTTATTAGCTCTCGACAGTACTTTTCTTGATGTAAACTGCCCAGTTTCCGTTGTTCTCTGGGCTAGTGGCTAATTTTCACTGCTTACACCGTAGGTCCTACCTTGGAGCGGGCAATGTGTCAAACTGAACTATTTTGTTTCAAAGGATGGCAGATGGGTTCAGTGTCTTTCCAGACAAGCTCAGTACATGAAGACTTCCTACTGTTAAATGTCTCCCTCCTGTAGAATGACCATGTGCTTCTGTTGTATTTTTGATGTTGATAGTCGACCTATGTTGGAGATTATTTGCAATTTCTAGCCCTGGGGACCAAGGCTCTCTCGTTCCGCTTTCAGTATTTGTATTTCCCTTGAAAGCTGAAAGAATGTATCCAGGATTGGAGTTCAAATAGCCACTTTTGTAGACCAAGAAATGGTACCTTGCCATCCAACCTGGTCATACCCTTTTGTGAGAGATTCCTGTTCCCGCTATGCTCTGAGTTGTTGGGAAAATTGACCTTCTTCTCTGTATTAACAAACCTGACACGCAGTGCATGGGTTTATGAAAAGAAAAAAGACCAACCTATTATGCAAGTAAATATCATTCAAATAGCATAGGCATGCGTGAGACATTAAAAGGAGTTTGTTTTGGGGGCGAAAAAAGAAGATGCCTTCAAACACTTATCTCTGCTTGGTTTTAAGGTGTAAAAAGATGGTTCCTGCGTCCAAGAGATTTACCATACACCGTTCTTCCAAGGTTCTCACAATATCACTGAAAAGATTTGCAGATTTCACAGGTGGAAAGATCAACAAGGTATATTTACCACTGTAATGCAACTATATCATTGTGTAATGGGACATCCCCCAAAGCTGAAAGTTGTTAATATTTTCAGACAATAATTGTAGACTAACGACTATGGCTTATTCTTTCTCTTAATATCAATAAAGTTCCCGCTTGACAAGAAGCATATGCTTTCCTCTGAGAAGGCTGATTCATCAGGAAACAGTTCTCTGCAACTTCTAGTGTTAACCGTTGTTTATGGGAAGACTTATTTGTAGTGAATCAAGAAATATATTCGAGAAATATATTCTAGAAATCAATTCTAGTCTGTGTTTTTTGGAAGTGTTTTTCTCTGGCTAGTCCACGAAGTACTCTGGGATAATTTTTCTATCTTCTTGATGTCTCTTTAGGAGGTGAAATATCCGGAGTATTTGGACCTGAGAGCCTACATGTCGCAGTCAATGGGAGAACCACTGCTCTATGCCTTATACGCGGTGCTGGTACATCACGGTGTCAGCTGTCACTCAGGACACTATATATGCTATGTAAAGGTAGAAGTCAACAGCATTTCTAACAGGGTAAAGGTTGTGCTGGCAAACCAATTAAAGCATGACTAGCAGCTACTGTTTCTAGGGAAAAAGATTTCATTATATTTTTATTTGACATGTGTGTATTTTGTTCCTATCCGTGATTTCAATTGGAAAACGTGCAATTCACCTAAAGAAATCGTTGTCTTTATTTGCAGGCTGGTAATGGACTTTGGTATCAGATGAATGATGCTAAAGTAGTGCATACTGACATTAAAAGAGTTCTTGGTCAGCAAGCTTACATACTTTTTTATATCAGGTAATAACAAATCTTAAAATGTGTTCAGAAGAGATTTACTTTCCTGTTATTGATATTTTTCTGTTTTGCAAGTGTTTTTCTTGCTATCCCGGGAGAAGATTATTATTTGTCTAATTCAGTTCTGTCTAACCTGAAATTCTCTGTGTCGTTTATTATCTTTTGTTGCTCGGCCTTAAACTGCAGCACTCATGTAAATTGCTATCTATGTGTTATCTGTAGCTGGCTAATTTAGAGAAGGAGAGAAATGAAGGCCATCTGTGGTGTAAGAATGAATTATTGCTGTGCAAGTGATAGTCTTAGTAGGAAGACTGTTCTCTACTTTTCAGTCTGTAGTCATGGCGAAGCCTTCTGTAGAGAAGGCTTCCATATCGTATGAGCTGTTCCTCTAAAATGATAGGATGGGATTTAATCCAAGAGTAGGCTGAAAGAAAAACTAAACTACGATCACTGCTCTTTTCTGAAGGCGCTATGATTTGACACTTGGAGAACGTGCGTTTTACTTGCCAGCACCATCTTATCCCTGTTCATTCCCTCCTGGTCAGCAGGGGGCTAATAGTAAGCAGGCTGGATTTCTGGGACCACGACTTCTTCCTCATATGATTAAGGTAATTCAGGGAAGCGGGAGGGCAGATAACGGCACCAAACTGCTAGTGGGTTTGGGGTTTGGTGTGGGGTTTTTTGTTTGGTTTTCGGCATCTTAGTTTTGTTTTCCTTCCCACGCTGCAGCTTTCTTCACAGCCCTCATGCTACAGCCAGAGTCATTCAAACAGTGGTTACTGCTAAATTGTGCAGCCATGCGACTCCATTACTTTATACCTCCAAGACAGCTTTCTAAAGCACAGAGAGCTACGCTCTTTGACTATTTAAGCAGAGTGTACTAATCCTCAAATCATTTAAAAGAGGACTTGTTTTTCCTATCCTCGTCACTTTAGCTAAGACAGGGAAAACTAAATGTCTTATTCCTGAGCACCAGAACGATTACTTCAGGCTTTTCAGGGTATGTTTAAAGGGGAAAATAAATATATTTGGGAATAGCAGCAGGTAATGTTAAGTTGCTTGGCTGTTTTTCAAAGATGATGTTAATTTGATACCAATCTGCAGTAAACCAAAAGCAGGAATTGAATACGCTTATTGGACTTGCATTTATCCTTAACGGGCAGTGTGTTTTTCTTTTTAGGTGTTAAGACCATTTGTAGAAACACTCAGTAGGAGAGTTTTGTGTTTCAAAATGTTACATGCAGTGTTTGCGTTAATCCATCTTGCAATTTCTTCTTTTTAAATACAGAATTCAAGCCGTTTAAATGGAAATGGATCCATAAAAGAGGACGCAAAGACCACTGGTGTCACCCTAAAAAGGCCATCTTCAGCACCACCAATGGCCTGTGTTCAAAACCAGGCAATTACCAGGCCTTCAATTACTGATACGTCAAGAAAACAGAAGATCACCATCAGTATTCACAATAAATTGCCTGCTCGTCAGACTGTGTCACAGCCTGACTTTCTTAGCAGTGCTGTGGAGGATGAAGATCTCTACCAGGCTGTTCCTTCATCCACAATTACAAATTTGGTAATGCAAATGAAGCAAATGCAAACAAACAAAAAAGTTTCTGATGAAATTTTTGTGGAGCCAACAGTGAATGAAAATCCTAAACTCAGCTCTGATAACACAGTCCCTTATGGTGCAGAATCTTCAGGAAAATCTGAGGAGGAGTCAAAGGGCTTATTTCAAAGGAATTTGAAATGCAATGCAATGTCCTCTAATGGAATTTTGGTGTGAAAGGTAGTCCGTACATTGCAGCATTCCAATTCTTCCTGTCAGAATGCTGACAAAGGAAGATCCCAGCATGAGCTGCCAAAAACAGATTCACTAAATGGTGCTATTAGGTTAGTTAATGAATCTAAAGAAAACGGACTGAAACTTGATGATTCCACTTGCCGAGTAGAACCTGTTAAACCTTCTGAGATGTTCTTTTCTAAAACAAATGGATTGCTTGAAACATAGATTTGCTCCATCGAGAATTTCTCACCTACGATGTATTCGGGAGTGTTTATTGTGTTCCTAATTCAGGTGAAATACTGAGAAAACACAGCACACACGTGATCATAAGACTTTGTGGTATTATCCCCTTAGAATTTGCAGACCTGAGCTTACATTAGAACTTGTCAACTTAAGCTCAGCTGAGATAAAAATTCGTAAGTTTCCTAAAGTAGATTTTGGGGGGTGAGTTGGGGTTATCTTTGAAGTGTAGATAATGCATACAACTCACAGCGGTCTTGCTTACCATTTAATGGAGAAATTCTGACAAGACTAGTCCTCAGTACTACTACAAATAGTATTTTTTTGTCTGCTGACTTGTGCGTTTTAATTGCAGATGCCTGGAGCTATGCCTTCAGTCAATCGAGAAGTCATCACAGAGTCCTTCACAGCCAGCCAGCTGAACAGTTTGTCAGAGGAAATGAGGTAAAATGAGCACAGTCTGATTAAGACAAGACTTTATGGAAGTTCGTTACAGTTTTATCTGTCTACTAATAGTATTTAATGGAAGGATTTAAATTAGTACAATTCCATACTGTGTGTCCAGTGTCACGAACAGAACTAATGATCAGCACTGAGCATATCACTCTGATGCAGGTTGGTGCCTCAAGGAGAACTTGTGTTCCTTTATAGAATGTTTTTCCATTTTTCTCCACTGTCTGGAGAAACACTGGCTGTTCCCCGCTCGCCCCTATGCCTTTTTTCTCAGAGCAGCAGGTGGAAGGAGACAGATGCGTTTGCTTTTTTAGTGCAATGGCTTCAGAAGCAAGAGGGGAAAAGGCACTTTCTCTGGGAGCTGAAGAAGGTGTCCTAATCACAGGAGAGGTTTCTAAATGGCATATCTTTGCGAGCGTTCCTGTAGTCCGGAGGTTTTTGTTTGTTTGTTTGACGTTGGAAGGTTTTACTCTTAATATTCACGTCCTTCAGCAGAAGTGAGAAATGGGTTTTTATTTTATGCAGTGTTGCGGAACCTCCGAAATCTCCTGGGAATGATGAATACCTCGCCCAGTACCAATGTGATGACCGTGGAGACAAGGAGAAAGCAAGAAGATCAAAAGAACGTGACCTCATTTCAAAAGAAAATGTTTTGTCCGGCAAAGAGTCTTGTGAGCCTGGTGAGAAATTGCGGCAAACTTCCTCTCTCAAGTCTGACACTGAATGTAGCTCTAACAATCTTTCTTCCTTAGCTATTGCAGATAGACGCCAAGATACAAAGGACAAGACTAAAACCACTGAGAAAGAGCATTACCGAAGCAAGAGGGAACATGCTCCTAGTGAAGAGAAGGAGAGTCAAAAAGCAGGTCCTTCCAGCAAGAGGAGGTGTTCTCAGAGCGTGGAATTTGTTGAGCAAAAGAGTCACAAGCAGGAGTACTGGGAGGGAAGCAGGTACAGATCTTTCCCTCGTGAAAGAAACAGCCCTGAGAATGGCAGAAGAGCAGTCAAATATTCAAAGTACAGATCTGGCAGCGGAGGAAGATCAGAACAAGGTAGCAATAGGTACTACCGATCCAAAGGGGAAAGAAGTTGGAGCAGAGAAAGATACTATCGAGACGAAGCACGGAGATGGGAAAGATGTGGCTATTACAAGGATTACTATTCACCTCATGCGACAGGAGACAGTAGAGAGAGAAAGTTCTCTCACGGCGATTCAGCCTTTGACAGATGGACTGCAACTTACTACAGCAGGTCACATAAGCATTATCATTACAAAAGCGGATGGCCTCACGGTTCCCTCTTGAGAGAGGAAGATGTACGTCGCTTTAGCACACCCCGAGCAGACTTGCATCGTTGCTCGGTACCTCAGCAACATTCCAGAAGACATTCTCGTGAAAGACATGCGCTTCCACCTGTGTCAGCTCATTTGGAGAACTGTCGCCAGAAAAATGAAACAGAAGGAAACAGAAAAAGAAAATATACCCGTGCAGAAGGTAGTGAAAGTGAAATAGAAAGGAAAGACAGAAAGATAGAAAAGGAGCTTTTAGGTGGTGAAAAAAATGCAAAAATATCACAAGTTCTGGAAGAAACAGAAGTCTAAGGATAAAGATGGAGAGAAGGATTCCAAGTAAGCAAGGATTCCAGCATACTCCGCATTTTTTATCCTAATTCTTTTCTGGGTGCTTCTCATGTCTTCCTTTTTTTTTTTTTTTTTTTTTTTTTTTTTTTCTGGTAGTTTCTAAGTTCTTTAGATAGCACCAGCTGGCTGGGGATCATGTTGTTAGGTTGATCAGTGAAGACAGGAAAGCTCTTGCTGAATTGTGTCAGAGCACTAGCTTTGGACCACATAGTTCGAATCACATCCGTACACCATTCCAGATTAGGTTAAAAGATTTTTTCTGCTTGCACATATTCCAGAGCTAGCCGTTGTTAATGATCTGTGTACAAACCAGGACCTATGGTCCTTCAATCTGACGACTTAAGTTTGCTGCATCTAAAGTAAGTTGCGTGTGCACAAAGCACCACAAAATAGCTGACATGCTGCAAATCATCACCTGTGGTAAAATAAATCAAGTTTCATATAGGCAACAAGTGCCACATCTTTTTTTCCCTTTTTAACTTGCATGTTTCTTTCAGACTTCATGATTTGTGTTTCTGTGCGCTCCGCTTTGACAATGCCAATCGCAAGCGTAAGAAAAAGAAGAAAAAGGAGAAGAAAAAGAAGAAAAAGGAGAAACACCAGGAAAGCAAAAGGCTCCTTGGAACACTTGGATCCTCGTTTCCAGAAGATAACGCGGGAGAAGAAGGAAGAATGCCATCCTCCAGATGGCTCTTCATGTCAGTAATGCAGAAGTGAGAGCAGTAAACAACCTTACAAGGAAGGGAAGACTTCCAGTGCAGGCGAAAGCAAGAAATACTGCTCCATCGCATCCAACGACTATACTAAAGGTAAGCGGCCGCAGCGTGTGTGAGGAATTCCTTTTATATTAATCTCGAGATTATTTCAAACAGTCTTGAAGTGCTTGATGACTTAACAGTCTGCAGATTTATTATCAAATCAAAAAAAAACCCCACTTGGTAGACTATTTTTTTCCCAGTTTTGAATGGCCACTAGGAAAGAAGGCCTGAAATAAAGAGGTTAAAGGCAAATGGTTTTCACAGAATCACAGAATTTTCTAGGTTGGAGGAGACCTCAAGGTCATCGAGTCCAACCTCTGACCTAACGCTAACAGTCCCCACTAAACCATTTCCCTAAGCTCTATTTTCATTTGGTTTGATGATGAAGTGGCAAACAAGAGGAAGAGTTGCAAGCTCCCTTCTTAAATTCAGTCCAGCCAAGTAGGAAAAGTAAATGTGGACAGCTGTATCTTGGCAAAGAAGATAGTAGGGAGCAAGGAGGTTTAGCAGTCAAGATGGAAGGTGATGCCATGAGGCTTAGAGGCTAGTAATGTTCTAATGAACATGGCCAAGTCTTGCGCTGGGCAGCCTGCTTGGGTCCAAAGCCTGCAGTCCTCCCCAAGATGTCGGCGAGGGGCTGGTGAGCCGTTGGGACGGAACCCCCGTTGCCCGGGTTCCCCAAGCAACCGCCCCACTCTCCAGCCACCATGGCAGGTCCAGCAGCCGGCTCCCGCTCCTCCCGGGGCTGCGGCCCTGCTGGCGAGCCCAGCGCCCCAGAGCTCAGCCCAGCTCCCTTTTTCCCACAGAGGGTTTCCCCAGACGGCTTCCGCGGCTTGCGCAGACGCAAAACTCCCCCTTCGTCGTCCCAGCCGTGCCGCCAACGGTGGCTGCCTGGCTGCTGCCCTCCCTCCCCGGAGCGACGGCGCTGCCCTTGCAGCCCCCGCAGGTACCCACCCTCCCCTCCGCGCTGCCCCAGGCCACCGTCTGGCACGTGGTGCCGGGGGTCCAGGGGCAGGTGCTGCAGCTCCCCGCCGGGGTGCAGCTGCCACCTGGGGGGCACCTCCCAGCCCAGGGGCACCACCTGCAGCTTGGGCAGCTCCCCGCCGGGGGGCAGCTCCCTGCTGTGGGGCAGCTCCCCGCCGTGGGGCACCAGCTGCAGCTGGTGCAGCTCCCCGCTGTGGGGCAAAACCTGCAGCTGGTGCAGCTCCCCGCTGTGGAGCAAAACCTGCAGCTGGTGCAGCTCCCAACCATGGGGCACCAGCTGCAGCTGGTGCAGCTCCCCGCCGGGGGGCAGCTCCCCCACACCGCTCCTCCCTGTGCCCCCTGTGTCCATCAGTGGGGACAGCCCATGGTGACGGGGACACTGGTACCCCACCATGCGCTGGGGCTGGGGCCCAGGGCCGTGCTCCATGGGGAGCTCCTGCACCCCGCAGGCACCTGCCTGTTGCAGGCCCCCGCCCAGCGCAACCCCCCGCCACCCCTCGTCCCGGGGCCTCCGCTGCGGGGGCAGGCGCTCCCCACGCCCCGCACCCTGAGCAGCAGCCGGGGGCAGCTGCCGGAGCCCTGCTTGCACGCCGTGGGGCTCAGCGAGGACCAGGGGCCCCCGCTGCCCGGCCCCACTGCCCCCAAGCCTGCCCAGGCTCCAAGGACCGCCAGCACCCAGACGGCGACGCCTGACGGTGAGTTTGGGGCTGGCACAGCCGGCCGCTGGGCGCCCCACACCCAGGGGCCATGGGAAAGCTGACATCGCCCGTCTTGGGGGATTTTCTTGCTTCGTCCTCAGCGGCGACAGCCCCGCAGGTGCCTGAGGAGCCCCCGCAGCTGCCCGAGCTGGGCCCTGATGCCTTTGCCGAGGCCTTTCCAGAGCTGGCAGGGGACAGCCAGCAGCTGCAGCACATGCAGGACGAGCTCCTGGCCGACCTGGACATCCCCATCCCCGGCATGGAGGAGCTGCTCAGCTGGCTCGATGCCGTGGAGCCCCAGGACGCCTTCCCCGATTTGCCCAGCAGTCCTGCCCTCAGCCGCTTCCTCTCGCAGCTGCCCGACCTCTGCGAGGACATCGAGGAGCCGAGCACGCAGGGACTGGAAGCCACAGGAGCCCTCGGTGAGGTCCCCTCAACCCCTGGGCTGCGCCCCGAGAAGCTTGAGGGTGGGCTGTCGCTGCAGTCCCCCGTCGTGCCAGCAGTGAGCCCCCCGCTCAGCCCTGCAGCCAGTCCCCTGCCCAGTGCGCTTAGGAGCCCCCTACCCAGTCCACCCCTGAGTCCCCCCAGGAGCCTCCCTGACACCCAGCTCCTCAGTGCCCTTAGTAGACCCCTGCCCCAACCCCCCCAGCGTTCCCTCAAGACCCGCCCCAACCCCAAGGTCCCCAGTGCCCTTAGTAGACCCCAGCCCAAATCCCCCCCGAGTTCTCCCAAGAAACGCCCCAACCCCAAGGGCCGCAGTGCCCTTAGTAGACCCCAGCCCAAATCCCCCCCGAGTTCCCCCAAGAAACGCCCCAACCCCAAGGGCCGCAGTGCCCTTCGTAGACCCCAGCCCAAATCCCCCCTGAGTTCCCCCAAGAAACGCCCCAACCCCAAGGGCCGCAGTGACCATAGGAGACCCCTGCCCAAACGCCCCCTGGGTCCCCTCAAGAGTCCCCCGCCTGCCCCTGCGTCCACCGGCACCAAGCGGGGGGCCAAGCGCCCTGCGCCCAGCAGCACCCCCGGGACAGCGCAGAGCTGCCAGCACAGGAGGCCGACGACAGAGAACCCCCCCGGCAAGGAGAGGAAGACGCTGCTGGGCCAGGCTGGCCAAGGCCGCAAGAGACCGTGCCAGGGGAAGACGGCTGGCAGCAGCACGGTGGCTGGCAGCAGCAGGGAAGCAGGCAGCAGCGCGCAGCAGCTGGCGATCAACAGCACCACGGCACCCAGCAAGAGAGCGCGAAGCCCGGGGGCTGCAGGGGGGCAAGGAGCAGCGGCGCCACCTCCCCGCAGAGCGCGGCTGCTGCCGGAGACTCCGAGTGGGGAGCCCCGTGCCGTGCGGCCCCAGGACAGGCTCTGTCCCCAGGCCAGCGGGGCCAGGACGCTGCAGCGCCAGCAGCCGGGGACAAAGACCCCCAGCGAGACTTTGCAGCCGCTGGGGGCCAGGGCCAAGGCGCTGGGGCCAGCGTGCCAGCTGGCCTGTGTGCAGCCGCAGCCCACCTCCAGCAGCCCCAGCAGCATGCCCAGCGCCCCGCCGACAGTGCCAGGCTCCAGCTACCCGTGACCGACCTCGGGCTTCTCCTCGACGGCCCCCGCAGCACCCAGGCAGGCACAGAGACCTCTGCAGGCACCTGCTCCAGCTTCAGCCACGCTCCTCAGCCCTTGCCCCTCTCGCTTGCCCTCTCCCCTCTCTCGTGCTGGAGCTAGGGGATGGGCTTGCCACTCACAGGGATGGCAACAG
>NW_028181423.1:510000-572500 GCF_964211825.1 Aythya ferina
TGCCTTAGCAAGGAGCATGCAGAGGAAGTTGGCCAGGAAGTTTCTGCCGAGGTGGAGGAGGCTGTGGAGGAGGAATAGTCAGTAGGGCTGGAGAAGGAGAAGGAGGAAGAGGCAGTGGAGGTGGAGGAGGTGTTGGAGGTGCAAGAGGCAGGGAAGGAGGAGAAGGAGGAGGAAAATGAGAAATAGGATTAGCAGGCGGGGGACGAGGAGGATGCGGTAGACAAGGAGGAGGCAGTGAATGAGGAGGAGGCAGTGGACAAGAAAAAGGCCGTGGATGATGAGGAGGAAGTGGTGGAGGAGGACGTGCTGGAGGTATCATAGAATCACAATTGTTAGAGGAGACCTTCACATTTGTCCGGTCTAGTCCTCACTGTACTACCAATGTCACCCAATAAACCATGTTCCTAAGCACCAGCTCCAACCTGTCCTTGAACACCCTGCTCCTCTGGGGTGTCCTCCACAGGTCGCAGCCTCCTCTAGGGCAGATCCACCTGCTCCACCGGGGGCTCCTCCAGCCACAGGGGGGCTGCAGCGTGGAGATCTGCTGCCAAGCAACTGGGATCCTTCTCTGGGGAAGGGGGCACTGAGAAAGCGCTTGCAAACGGGGCACAAGCCCTCAGCCTCTGGAGGCGTGAAGGAAAGGGATCCCTTCTGGGAAGATGCTGTGGGCTTGCTGAGGCTCGAAGAACAGACGGTGCTGGCTGCTACCAGCGTGCTGCAGCAGCGGCAAGACAGAGCCGTGGTGGTTTTCCTCAGCTGGGCAGCTGAGCTCCAGCACAAGCGCTCTCTCCCTGCCCCTCCTCCAATGCCAAGGGGAGAAAAGAGGCTGGCAAGGGCTCAAGGGCTGCCAAAAGGACAGGGAGATCACTCCACAAGGAGCGTCACGGGCAAAGCAGGCTCAGCACAGCCTGTTCCAGTCCAGCCCGGGGCCTGCTCCTGCGGGGGCTCTCCACAGGCCGCGGCCTCCTCCAGGCCACAGCCACCTGCTCCACCGGGGGCTCCTCCACCCGCAGGGGGGCTGCAGCGTGGAGATCTGCTCCACGGGGGACCCATGGGCTGCAGGGGGACAGCCTGCTCCACCAGGGGCACAGCCTGCTCCACCAGGGGCCTCTCCCTGCACAGGCCGCAGGGGAACTGCTGCTGTGAGCCTGGAGCACCTCCTGCCTCCTGCTGCACGGACCTTGGGGGCTGCACAGAGCTTTCTCACTCCTCCCTGAGCCAGACGCTGCTGGGCAGCAGCTTTTGTTCCCTTTCTTAGATGGGCTCTCCCCCAGGCGCAAACATCATCCTTTTGCTCTGCGTTCTGGGCAGCAGCGGGTGGGTCCCTCCTGGAAGGAGCCTCCTGGAAGCGGCTCTGAGCTCCCATGGGGCAGCTGCTGCATTCTCCTCACAGAGGACACCCCTGCAGCCCCCCGCTCCCACAGCCTGGCCACGCAAACCCAAGCCAAGACACCGAGCGAGCCTCCCTGATTGCCAGCCAGCAGCTGGCTCAGCCTGGGACCCCAGGCCAGTGCCCACAAGACTCTCCTGGGCCTTGAAAAGCAAGCCTTGTGGGGACGGAGCACCCACAAAGAACGGACTCACACAACAGGACTCCTTGGCAACACTGCCTCACAGACACCTGGGCCTTGAGCGGGTAGCTCACCTTGAGCGAACTCATTTCCTTCCCAGTAGCTGAAATGTGCCCTTTCGGGGGCATTTGGGGGCTACAGCGTGCTGCTGAGAGGGTTGTTGGGGCTCCTGCAGGGCAGTGCTTCCACTAAGGCAAGGCCTTTTCTGCATCTTCTACTGCCCTGCAAGCGAGGATGCTTGGGGCACACAAGAAGCTGGCAGGGGACACAGCTGCAGGGATTGCAGGGATTCCTAAAGTCATAGCCAAATACAAGAAAGACAGGAGGACGTGATGCTTCCGAGAGAAAGGAGCTCGCTTTGGGGTCCAAATCCATCCCTTTTTCAGGAAAGCAAGAGATGCTGTGCATTTCTCTCGTCCCCCTGAGACAGCCACTGGGTGACGATGGTGCCAAGTGTCTGGAAAGAGACCTTGCTTTCTCAGGCCCAGGTGTCCAGCTGCACACCAAGGCCGTCCCTGGCTTCCAGGCGCAGTTGCCAGGCCCAAGGCCGAGCTCCCCTGCGAACCCCCAGCCCAGCAGACCTTGCTCCTGGCATTGTGGAGCAGCCATTTCACGGCAGCCTTTTCTCCTGGCAGTCAGCTTAGCGCCGAAAGCTCTGTCACCGGGACACCCGAGAGCCGTGGCAGCTCAGCAGAGAGTCACTGTCAGCCTTGGAGCTCACAAAGGTGGGTGGCCGCAAGTGCCCTGAGCGTCCAGCTCGCAATGAGGACTGCTGTGGCACTCAAATTGTCACCTGTTTGCTGCGATGCTGGGATACCTGCTCCGGTAGCCTGGCATCAGAGGCCAGGGAAGCCAAGCAGCTGGGATCCTTCTCTGAGGCAGGGGACACTGAGAGTGGAAATGGAAATGGGGCACAAGCCCTCCGCCTCTCAAAGGAACCCCTCAGATGTTTAGGTATAGTAAACTTATGTATATCTGTGTGACTCTAGACCACAACATGTTAGTGTTCTGGTTTGTCCACTGCTTTGTTGTGGGGGCTTTGAGTTGGCCTCTACTCTTTAGGTGAATGCTGACTTCATATCTATGGTGCACTTTATTCTTAAAATGGGAAGTTTCTACCAATTTCCTGTCCAAAGTTCCTCATAAGCCAACTGCAATCATCATTTCAGATGTATCTCCCAACTTACACATTTCCTAATTCTCCTTGATATTTACTCAAGAAATGCATTTTCACAGAGACATCATATTTTTCTCTCAACTGGCATCTGGCTGAGCAGAATGATGTCCTTTAATTCCCTTCCACACAATAGGCAACTTGTTCCTTCTGTCTTCTGAACACTTCCTCCTAAGTTCAATGTGAATACAAGCGGCAGAATTTTGCCTCATGTCTTATATGTGTGGCAGGGCTGCCCTGTCAGGTGTATTTATACTGGAGAAAAAAAAAAAAAAAAAAAAGAATAGCCATACATACCATATAACCACTTAACTTTTTCAGTTCTTCTGTTAACAGTGCATGAACATGGGGTTTTGTTGTTTTATTGTTTGTTTTAAACTCCTGACTGCCATATAGCAAACATGACAAAAAAAAAACAAAAAAACACCCTTTGTTGAGAATCTCTAAGCATGGCTCTACTTTGTATTATCAAATGTCACTTCACCTGAACCATTTCAATCACAAGGGATATCCTTCTGTCAGGCTCGGTAGTACTTCCCAACTTTACGTCACCTGGAAATCTCAAAGCTCATATGTAATTTTTAGTCTTCGGCCACCATATCCGTACTGAACATACCTAAATTTGAAGTCATCTCTGCTCTGAATAGGAGGTTGGGTTTTCAGAGCTCCCTTCCAGCCTACATTTCTCCATGAGTCTTTGCCTCCTTAGCAGCTGCAGTTTCAGAACTGTCTCTGAGAATCACTACAGGTAACCTCTCCTTTGCCGGTAATTCCCTCTTCGAACAGTGTGAACAATTGCAAACTCCCTTGATTCACTTGCAGCCCCAAAGCCCAAATCCATAGATAAGGTATCAGAAGCTCACAGAAAGTGAAATAGATGTAGTTCATCCCCTGTGTAGGGGAACACTGGTCCTACAAAGGCAAGCTACTAAATTCTCTGGAAACAAATTAGCTTTAATAAATTATCTTGTAAATTCCACATTACCCGCTACTTCCCTAGTCTTATCTCTTCTTGCTACAAAACTTTGCCCAGCGTTGATGTCAAACTAACAGGCCTGCACTTGTCTGGATCACTCTTTACATTCTCCTGGACAGAAGTATATTTGTTACTCTCCCATTCTGGGGACTATCCCTCTATCCCTGATTTGCACAGTTGTGATGTATTTTTCCTACTTGAGTTGTTGTTCTGTGTGCCAATGCTGTTAATAGGCTAGGTAGATATCAGCTTGTCATTTTTCACTTGAATCACTGTAGATTTTTATTTCACCTCAGATGATGTTGTGCCTAGTGCCCTACCCTCATTTGCAATGGGAATCCTGTCACTGCCCTTAATATCACATTGTTGTTGCTGTTAGATGCAGGAAATAAGATTTGCAGCATTTGAGACATCATTAACTTTTGATCTATTTTTGCCTCGAGTATGCAACTGTCCTAATTTGTTCTCTTTGTTCCCCCTGGGTTCTGTGGCTTAAGTATCATTTACTATTATTGTTTAATTTCCTATGTGAAGGAGGTTTTGGGTCATTCGTACTTTATTTTTGCAGTTTTTAACCTCTGAAATGTACCTTTTCTCATTGCTTTTTTCCCATCTGAATTTTGAATTTTAACTCTGCCTTCTCTGCACTTCAGTCCCAGAGATGCTTAGTCAGACTCAATGATTCATTTCCTTAGATTTCAAAGTTTGCATTTGTAAGCCTCAAAAATTTCATTCTAAGCCTGGTTTTGTTTTATGTTTTGTTTTATCAGTTTTATGGTATGATAAGCTTTTGCTTCCACTGAAGGGTAGAAGTCATTATGAATAGTGCCAACAAAACAGAAACATAACAATGAAAATGATATTTGAATTCAGAATAGGTATTTAAAAAGTTCACCTTCTCCAGCACAAATGGGGAAAGTAAAATCAATAAATAAATAAATAGAGCAGTCCTAAATCATCAAAACTGGCCAAAGAATTAGAAGAAGCACTATTTTTCCAAGGCTGCAATGTTTTCCATTCATCTCACTGGGCCAGCAGAGCACTAGAGAGCTGGATGCACTGAAGTCCTGGCTCATACCCTAAATGACCTGCAGGAAGATCTTCTTATCTCTGTCCCCCCGTTTCTCCTTTCAATCTCTGTTTTGTCTGTTTGTATCACTAGCTATCAAAGCGCTACTGAGATATGCACGTGCAGCACCCAGCACAACCTTGTTTCAGGCTCCAGTGGGACCTTTAGGCATTACCATCCTATAAACAAGTAACAGTGATAGTGAGCGTAATTACAGTCGTCAAACTATTCCAGCTCCACTTCATTAGCCATGCCCTGAGCTAAATAACATTTTAATCAGTCTGATATGTCACCTGTGGCTTTCTTCACTGTCACTTGCAATCCAGCAAACTCCTTCCTTCATGTTTCTAGATTAGACAGAGGGTTCTTAACTGCAGACATCCACTTCCCTGTTCAGGAAGCAGTGAGACCTTTCATCTTCACCCAGAATTAAGATGATATCCAAGCATCATGAGACACAGCGCGTGTGTCTCCTAGGCCCATCCCATAAGAGCAGGACATTTACCTCACATGAGAAGAAGACTTAATGCAGAGGCAAAGCAAGATACTCGGTGTCAAAGCCATGTCTGGATGATCATTAAAGACAGATCAAAATTACCCAGTACAGGAGGAAAATCTATCATTTGAAGAAGATTATGGTCTCTGATTATTAGTTTCAAAATTAGTTTTTTTCTTTGGATTTCCTCTGAACTTAAACTTAGTTTGGAATGCCTTTGGTTTTGAATAGTTCTGAAATTGTATTACTTCTCCTAAGTAAGTTGATAGTCTGTTCTATTTACGTGAAATTCAAATAATATTGTGAAGGATCTGCCATCACTTTTACTGTGTGCCAGGCCGAGAGCCTTCCTGTACTTAAAGGCAACCTATAGGAAAGCTGGGGAGGGGGTCTTTATCAGGGCCTGGAGTGACAGGACATGGACTAATAGCTTTACACTGAAAAGTTAGATTTCTAATATATGTTAGGAAGAAATTCTTTACTGATAGTACTTCACATCCAGCCACTCCAGCCCCTGGCATGTTCCCTGCAGCCCCTCCAAGCCTGGCACAGGCCCTACAGCTGGCTCCAGGGACGACCCCGTTGCTGTCTCAGGCACCAATACACACAAGGGGAAGGAATGCATGCAGAAGTCATCTCGTTTCGGAAGGGCAGAAAGTCCTCCCAAGAAGGGGAAGGAGCAAGAGGAAGGCGAGGCAGCCTACCCCAAGGTAGGGCCATCCCAGGGCACAGGAGGCTGTTGGAAAGGAGAGCAGAGAGAAAAGCATCAGGAAGCAGGTGATCCCCATCCCTGGGCGAGCTGCGAGCCATGGGACAAGATTGCAGCTGTCCTCCAGGCGAGCACATTGTCAGCTGGCTGCTGCGCTGCTGGGATAGCAGCTGCGGGAGCCTGGCAGCAGAGGGCAGGGAAGCCAAGCAGCTGGGATCCTTCTCTGGGGAAGGGGGCACTGAGAAAGCGCTTGCAAACAGGGCACAAGCCCTCAGCCTCTGGAGGCGGCGCCTGTCAGGCGTGAAGGAAAGGGATCCCTTCTGGGAAGATGCTGTGGGCTTGCTGAGGCTCGAAGAACAGACGGTGCTGGCTGCTACCAGCGTGCTGCAGCAGCGGCAAGACAGAGCCGTGGTGGTTTTCCTCAGCTGGGCAGCTGAGCTCCAGCACAAGCGCTCTCTCCCTGCCCCTCCTCCAACGCCAAGGGGAGAAAAGAGGCTGGCAAGGGCTCAAGGGCTGCCAGAAGGACAGGGAGATCACTCCACAAGGAGCGTCACGGGCAAAGCAGGCTCAGCACAGCCTGTTCCAGTCCAGCCCGGGGCCTGCTCCTGCGGGGGCTCTCCACAGGCCGCGGCCTCCTCCAGGCCACAGCCACCTGCTCCACCGGGGGCTCCTCCACCCGCAGGGGGGCTGCAGCGTGGAGATCTGCTCCACGGGGGACCCATGGGCTGCAGGGGGACAGCCTGCTCCACCAGGGGCACAGCCTGCTCCACCAGGGGCCTCTCCCTGCACAGGCCGCAGGGGAGCTGCTGCTGTGAGCCTGGAGCACCTCCTGCCTCCTGCTGCACGGACCCTGGGGGCTGCACAGAGCTTTCTCACTCCTCCCTGAGCCAGACGCTGCTGGGCAGCAGCTTTTGTTCCCTTTCTTAGATGCAAGATCTTCTTAAATTCAGTCCAGCCAAGTAGGAAAAGTAAATGTGGACAGCTGTATCTTGGCAAAGAAGATAGTAGGGAGCAAGGAGGTTCAGCAGTCAAGATGGAAGGTGATGCCATGAGGCTTACAGGCTAGTAATGTTCTAGTGAAACCCAGCCTTCCTAAAGAAACCTGCCTGACTACTTGATGTGAGTAACAGACTCTGTTCAGCTCTTTCCTAACATAGAAACGGTGCTGACTGCTTCTTCAGAGTAACAGAAGTTCGTGATACTACTGAAATAGTTGTGGTTCAGATGTAGATCTGATTTCTCCTAAGCACACTGAATTCACAACTGTTGATCCTCCAGAGGAGGCTTTGCAATTGAACACCTGGAGAATAGGTAAATTTCCCGCTGTTGTTCTCCTCTCCTCTTGTTTTGTTTTGTTTTGTTTTGTTCCTAGTAGCATAGGCTTAAGACTCTGAAGAAACAGGCTGCTTTTTTTCATTTCCAGCACTGGCTGTTCCTCCTGAGCCCCGCCTTCTATTTTTGCAGTCATAGGATATGTGAATGTAAATTCGTGGAGAGAGGTAGAAAACTCTTTCAACTGGTGTTTTTTCGGCTATGTGGGGAGAAGAAATAGAGTGGCTTTGAATATTCTGGCTCTTATTCAGAGCAGCATGTGGAGGGAGACAGATGCGTTTGCTTTTTTAGTGCAATGGCTTCAGAAGCAAGAGGGGAAAAAGCACTTTCTCTGGGAGCTGAAGAAGGTGTCCTAATCACCGGAGAGGTTTCTAAATGGCATATCTTTGCGAGCGTTCCTGTAGTCCGGAGGTTTTTGTTTGTTTGTTTGACGTTGGAAGGTTTTACTCTTAATATTCACGTCCTTCAGCAGAAGTGAGAAATGTGATTTTATTTTGTGCAGTGTCGTGGACCCTCCGAAATCTCCTGGGAACGATGAATACCTCGCCCAGTACCAATGTGATGACGGTGGAGACAAGGAGAAAGCAAGAAGATCAAAAGAACGTGACCTCATTTCAAAAGAAACCGTTTTGTCCGGCAAAGAGTCTTGTGAGCCTGGTGAGAAATTGCGGCATACTTCCTCTCTCGAGTCTGCCACTGAATGTAGGTCTAAAAACCTTTCCTCCTCAGCTGTTACAGAGAGATGCCAAGATACAAAGGACAAGACTAAAACCACTGAGAAAGAGCATTACCAAAGCAAGAGGGAACATGCTCCTAGTGAAGAGAAGGAGAGTCAAAAAGCAGGTCCTTCCAGCAAGAGAAGGATAAAGTTGAATACAAAGAATACAAACTTGAGCTCCTGATTGGCTTCATGCTGAACTCTGTGCTGTTCTTGTCCTAATCTTGGTCTCTCCATAGATAATGTGGTTTAAATCCAAATAGAATCGTGCGATGAGGAAGATCTCACTGCAACAAATTCAACATCTAAAATCAAAGTTGACATTTTCCGTGATTTTCTTCCTGAGCAGAAGTGTGCGGTACTCCTTTTATATTAACGTAGAGATTATTTCAAACAGTCTTGAAGTGCTTGATGACTTAACAGTCTGCAGATTTATTATCAAATCAAAAAAACCCCGACTTGGTAGACTATTTTTTTCCCAGTTTTGAATGACCACTAGGAAGAAGGTTATTCCGGCATCAAGAAAGTCATGTGGAATGTAACAAAATTTACTGAACCAGTAAGTAAAACTTATATTTTTCTATTTGTTCCATTGTTTCAACTCTTCTGACCCTTCTGGACGGCATAGATAACAGAGGGGAGATCGTGGTAATCGGAGCTACTAACAGACTGGATTCTATAGATCCTGCTTTACGAAGACCAGGACGCTTTGGCAGACACTTCCTCTTCAACTTGCCAAATAAAGAGGTGAGAACTTAAATTCAACGTTAGTGCTACCATGGCAAAGTCCAACTTTATAGGAAAAAAAAAAAATATTGACAACTTGAACAAAAGAGTGATACGTGGAGACACTGCGTTGTTCCATGGAGGACAAATCTGGTACTGGATATATATGGTCAGGATGATACCACCAAGTAGTTAGTTCTATAATCAAACCTTTCATTCCCAAAGTTGTACCTGTTTGCTTAATTATTTAGTCCACTTGGGTGTTTTCATCATGAAGTTGTGTTTTTGGTCTCAATCCTTCCCTTATGAATGAATAGGGGACGTGTTTGCATTTGATTGTGCCCCTGCTCGGTGGTAGTAGTTTGAGTCATAATTCTTTTCTTCTTTATAGTAATTGTAGCAATTGGAAGCATTGTGCCAGAAGTGCTTTCTGTGAATTTACTGACTGGAAAGCAAATGTGATGAAGTAATGAGACTGTCCCAATGAAAGCTTGCTAAGTTTTAGAGAAGTTTTTTGGACAGCAAAGAAATGTTTCTGGATAAATTTTTCATTACAGTATTTTCCTCTGGGTCCTTAGGTCTCGTAGTTTGGAAACTTGTTATTGAAGCTATAAATGCCTTTTCTTTCACTGTAGGTTCCTAGAAAAAGTTCAGTATAACAAATAAGAAATATTCAATTTCCTGGTTGACAATGCAGAGTGTATATTAAATAACTGTAAAATACTTGAAAGTTGAGCAAGTAAGAAAAGTGTATTAGTAGATGAGGGGTTTTGAGGGAGGACTGTTTTGTTTTTTGTTGTTTGTTTGTTTGCCTTTTGGTTTGTTTGTTTCTTGTTGGTATTTTTAAGGAAAACTTGGGACAAGCTAAAATGCAATGATTTTGCTTCCAGGCTAGAAAAGAAATTGTCAAGATTCATACTCGTGACTGGACCCCTCAGCCACCGGACATGTTGCTTGATGAACTAGCTGAGAAATGCATTGGTAAGACTGAAACAGAAACGGATTCTTGCTTGTGACCAAGTTGTAAAGAACCTTAGCTTGTACCAGGCAGTACCCATGCTCTTGTGCCTTGTTGCACAACTAGTCAACGAGGCAGCTGGCACGCCTTCATAGCAATCTGTGTGAGATCCTTTCATCTATTTACTCTTTGTTGTCGTTCCTCTTGTTGTCTGAGAACATTAAGTGGTTCTGGGGCATCTTCCTCAAGAGTATAGTTTTTGATGAGGAGTCTGCTTCAGCTGCATAAGTGCAGGATATCAGGCAGTGAGCAACATGAAACATCCTTGCAGAGCGGTAGCACTTTGAATTCCCTGTTATGCTGTTTGGTTTTGGCATTACAAATTCTTTAAATGTTGCATGTTGTAAACCTGGGCCTTGACTGATGTAACGTTTGATTTTTGTTTGTTAGGAGACTGTGGTGCAGATATCAAATCCCTCTGTACTGAAGCTGCGCTGTGCTCTCTATGCCAATGCTATCCTCAGATTTATGCAAGTAGGGAGAAGTTGCTACTAGACGTTAATTCTATTAAAATAAAAGCAAAGGACTTTTTCATGGCTATGAAGAAGGTTGTTCCAGCTTCAAACAGGATCAAGGCTTCACCCGTACAAGCACTATCACCCATTTTCAAGCCACTTTTTCAAAGATCAGTAGAGAATATTTTACAAGTTGTGCAGAAGATCTTCCCGCATGCACAGATTGCACTAAAGGAGGACCGACAGCAAGGTATAACCACAGCATCCACTTCTTTATAATTCTGCTAAAGCAAAAACTTGTGGTTTGTGCAATCAACTTATAGCTTTCAGACATAATGGTGGTAGAATTTTATTATTTGCATGTGCATGTCTTTTTTTTGGGCAAGTCTGGAATACAACACATAGGTTTTATTGTGGATTCGAAACTGAAATGCCAAATGGAAGCTCTGAATGACTCAATACACAGTAAAGGACGATGCGTTCTCTACTGAAGCATCCTGCTTCTGACGGCAGCTAAGATAATTAGCATTTGTAGAGGTTGACTTGAGGTTTGAAGTATAAGGCACCTATTTTTCTTTAAAAAATCAAAACTCAGATCTTTGGAGGGGAAGCATTTCTAGGTCAATGTTTCTAATTCCTTTCTGAAGAATGTCAGGACCAGGATACAAGTATAACTGGTCTAAGCTAAATATTGTTTTAGCTATCATCCTTTTTAACCAGTCTCCTAATTTAAACGTTTGTGGATCGTACTATACACGTGCACATGAGATCAATTAGCATTGATATTTACTAGATGAATGGAATTCTGTGGCCATCACATCCTTTATCCCCATGCTTTCATTGTGGGAACCTCCTCCAGAAAGAAATGGTCTTGTTTGTTTGTTTGTTTGTTTGTTTTTTTAGCTATTTAGCAACTGCAGAAATTGTTCGTAATCTCCTTTATTCTAAGGGGGAGAAAAAAATCACCAAGAGTAGCGTACCTTATACATACACATCAGTGGTACTTAGTAGAGCTTTGTAGGGCCTCGTGCCATCTCCTTAGATCTGTGGTGGGCTGAACTCTAGGAAATAGCTTTCAGTGTGTGCTCTCAAATGAAGAAAGGGTTTTGGCACTGATTTAGAAGCTGTATTAATGGAAGAGAAAGAGACAAAGGCTATTCAGGAAAGTTAACAAACCTCTTTTGCCTTTCAGAGCATTTCAATCCTATTTTACAAGATGATAAGTTTGACAGTGATGACGATGCATCCTTGGTTTCTGGAGATGAATTAAAAGATGGAATGCCTAACGGACCAGAGAAAAAATGCCTCTGTTTCAACAGGTAAAGAAAGATAGATCCCTGTTATGTTTAAATTCTCAGGTCTGCTGAGTCTTTGTAAACAGTTCCAGCTGTTAAAAGTGCGAGGGGTGGTAGACGAAGGGGCAACATCAAGTTTGTGTGTTGAAGGGGTGCTTGGTATTCACAAGAAGAAAGGGTGGAGGGACTAAAGTTGTAATGAAGTTGCTCTGAATGACCAAATTGAAAAGCCCAGGCTTCTCTTCGTAAGCCAAAGTGATCCGTAGACTACCAGAACACGTTGACTTAATCCATGGCATTCTTTGAAAGACTCAAGACCACATAAATGTGCAGTCTGTCCTTTTAGCTAAAAATAGCCCAACTTTATGGGTTTGTGTTGCCACCTTTTGCCCTTCTGTTTTCCAGGATTGTTAAACCAGTAGTGAATTATGTAGCAGAAAGAAAACTGAGAAATGGCTTGTTAAAACACCTTGAGAAAAATGTGAATGGTGTCTTTATTTGTTAAGCCACCAAGTTGTGTTAATCTTGTGCTATTTTAGTATGGAAGTCATGCAAGCCCACAGTTGGAAAGTTAGATCATGTTGTCACAGCTGGATCAGTTATTTTTCTCAGTTTCTATTGCTGTGCTGTCCAGAAGATTTTCTGTCCTCTAGAGCAAGGCTAAGTCTCTAGCATCTTTGATTTAAGCCAGCAGAGGTACAGCCTGATTGTAGTGGGGAAACAAATGGTCCTCACCAATTTATTTTTAAATAAAAATAAATTTAAAATAAAGTATATAATAAATATATAATAAATAATAAATTTATAATAAAGTAAAGCAAGATTGCAGGGATATTAATTTGCAGTCTTGGTTTAGTAAAGAATAGGAAACACAAGGGAAGAAGGTGAAACAATTGGAATGAGTGAATAACTTAACTGGAAATCTTACATGTATTTAATGTACCGCTGCCATTTGGATTATTTGGGGAGGGAAAAGAAAGTCTATAGGAAAATTACTTGGAACATCTGTGTGTCTATTCAGCACCTCATTTATAAGCTTGTTTTCTTAACTCTTGTTCTAGGAGTGCTTTCTGCGAACCAACATCATGCCAGCCCCGTCTGCTAATAGTAGGAAAAGAAGGGTACGGCCAGGTTTCTTACGTGGCACCCGTGGTGTTGCACGCTTTGGAGAAGTTTCCCATTCACACCCTGGACCTTTCTGTTCTGCTTACAAACGTTGCATCGCCAGAAGAAATCTGCGGACAGGTACCTTTTTTTCTTTTTCTTCTCATCGGATTCACTGACTGTATGTAAAGGATCAATCGAGTTGCAAGTAAGGTGAGCAAAATTCATTGGTAATGGAGGTGGCCTTGTTTTAATGTGCTGGGATGTTTGCTTCTGTCTGAAAATCCCCTTTTCATTTAGACAGCACCACAAACAATCTGGATGTTGTACATGTCCACATTTTCCATACCCAATTTTACAGTGAGGCTGTTGCTAGCAGCTCAGGAAGCTGGGCGGTGTTGCTAATAAACATCTCTTTGTGGAAAGAAATGCTGCTCATGTCACTGGGATCCAGAAAGTAGTTCTCATTGCCTCCTAAGACTGTGTGCTCCCGGTAGATGGCTCTGTATCAGACTGCATGTCGGCTACTTTTTGTAGGCTTCTTCTAAATTATATTAGTAAGGCAACCAAGGTTTGGGGCTTCTGTTTATTTTGTTTTCGCACGGACATACACAACTTGTGCTGTTGCAGTATGTGCACTAAAAGCATTAACATTCAGAAAACACTTCATTTGCACGGTGATGTGGTTTTAACTAGAAAAAATGAACAGATTTGGTGCTTTTACTTTTAGGCAGGAAATCCATTTTCTTGTTTGGCATCACTACCTTAAAATACTTTTACCTTTAGTGGAAACGTTTGAGAGCCATACAAGTAAGGACAGACATGTTACACGACTGAATACTGATGTGTCCCTTAAGCGGGACATTTCCTTTCTTTGTTATGCGATGATTGTGGCTGTGGCCATATAGCTACGGTGTCTAGCCACTGCCTGAATATATCCTTCCCATCTTCTGACTAGAGTTCTCCGAATACTGATAATCTGAAAGGGTGCACAGAGAAATTCCTTATGTGAAAGGATGCTTGCCACTCTGTTCACATAGTTTCATTTCATGGGGCAGTCAGATGGCTATGTAGCTATGTATTAAGAGGTTCTTGTACGTGTTTTAGTTTTCTTACGCAAGCTTTCCTTTTCACTAGCTGATCCGAAATGCTCAGAAGACAACACCAAGCACAATTTATGTCCCAGATATCCATTTATGGTGGGACAACGCTGGACCTGCCTTGAAACTTACTTTTCTAACTCTACTACGTAACATTCCAGCATTTTTGCCAGTTTTGCTGCTTGCTCCGTCTGATGTACGTCACTAGATCTCCCAGAAGAGGTATTTGTCAATACCTTCCTTACTATTTCTTCAGTGTCTTGTAATTTATGAATGCTTTCAGCATCAAAATGCTGTGCTTTCTTAAATGCATGCTGTTATTACTCAGGCACCCTAACAAATCACTTAAAATTTGCTTAGAGAAAAAAATACCGTGAAAGCATCTGCTTAAGGTTTTTTCTGAGTCAAGCAAGTGACTTTCACCCCCTTCTCACGCATGCAAATAATAAATTAATACAATAATTCTGGTGGCTACAAAGTGGTTCAGTCAAGAATATGCAGTGCTTGAAATGACAAGAGGAGGTTTTTACTGAAGAGATTTCTTCTGACAGTCTGCCATTCCATGCTATGTTGGGTAAACTGCTAATAATGCAATTTAGTAGAGAATTGAAACACTTTGATTAAAAAAAAATAAGTAAATCAGTTTCTTTCTTCATATAGGCCAAAGCTTTCCAAGCTGGAAAGCTGAGTTCCAATTTCTGCTAAAGTAACTTTGGAATCGAATTCTAGTTGTATTCCTAAATAAACTGTAGTAAAAGTAGGTGCAGAACTTCATTGACTTCTGAGAGTTTACATTAAGGGAAGGTGCCCAAAACAGGACCACGCTGTTGTCATTCTGATGATTTGGTCTCAGTCACTGGGGGAAAAGAACGGGTCTTACCTAGACGTGTTTATTATCAACTGCTTTGAAAGTGCTTGAGTTCCCACAGAAGTTTTTGTACAGGCTGTAAATTCCTTCTAAAATAAGTAGTGAAATTCCTCACCTACCTTTTAATACTAGAACTTGAAAATGGAGGAAGACGTAGAGGTACTAGCTACTTCAGACACCTTTTGGTAGAGAAATAAAAACTCAGCAAAAAGCCCTCACTTGTCTGCTGAAGCCTGTCTCTTCCCTCGATAGCCATAAAGGTTCTAAGTAAAGGCTGCAGCAAGACAAGTAAATACAAAGGAGGCGCTGTTGGATGTGGTGAAAGCCATTACTTTACCAGTGTAGCGTACAATCCCTTCAGCGAGCTTTAATTCTACAGGTGATTCTTAAAGGTGATATTTGAATTTGCCGTGCCAGCCTCTGAAAATGTAGCGTTTTAAGGCCAGGATGATAACTTTTTTCAGTTTGTGTTCTTCAGGTTATTCTTAATTTGAAAAGGTACTCGTCTTTTTGGAATAGAAGATGAGTTTTTTGTGGCTTTAAATCTGAAATGTCTTTCCTCCTTCTGCTTTAGATGCAAAAATTATTTAATAAGGAATTTGGAGAAGTGTGCAATATTGAGTTGCCTGGTAGGGCAGAGAGAGCAGCCTTTTTTTGAGGACCTAATTCTAAATGAAGTGGCTAAGCCTCCCGTAAAGAAAAGAGGTGAGGAGGATATGAGAAGTACATCTAAAACTTTCCTATCGAAGTTACTAGCTCTTTGGGCTTTGCTTTGGTGGTCATTTTCTGTCAGTAATTTGTCATATGCTTGTATTTGAGTACTGTAAATTGGCTAATTTTTCCTGATGAATTGAAGTTGATCGGACATTGGAAGTTGTGCCTGTAGCACCACCAGCTGAGCCTCAGAAGCCACAAGAGTGATCCCCACAAAAGTAGGGATGCTGGAGGAGGAAGAGGAGGATACCTTGCGTGACCTTAGAATTTTCTTGAGGGACGTTACTCGCAGACTTGCCACTGACAGACGTTTCAGGGAATTTGCAAAGCCCGTTGACCCACAGAAGGTAAAGTAGTGCTGATCCGTGTGTGTCTGTAACTTCTCAGTGTTCGTACTTCTCAGCGTTTTGGGGAAGGTTCAACTTTGTTTTTAGGGCTGCACTGTAAGGATTTTGCAAGAAGCAGAGGCAGTGCTTTTACTTCTGCTGACTCTCAAATGTGTCTTATGGGATTATTCGCTGAAAGCCCTGGTTTCATTCTAAAAAGCCAGTCCAAATGCCAACACAGTTTGCTCGTGAAAAAGCTTTGATATGTAGGCGTGTCACAGCACTGCAAAGCACAGAGATCTTTCCTTATAATGACAAACAGTATTTACAGGACTACTTGAGTGAAGTCTGAAGCCCTTTCTTGGACTGTCAGTTCCTGTGGGAACAGGAATAGGAGCAGCAGTTTGTAAAACTAAGTTTTGAGATCCTGTTCTCTGTTTCATCTGGAACTCCTCAATAGGAATCAACCATAAGTGCAGTGTGTTTTCTTTTTCCTCCAATTGGCTGCTTAGATGCCTTTTTCTCCTTAATTTATGAGATAAGCCTAAACTAGGGGCGTATATTTCAAAGACAGATGTAACTTGAATATACCTGTGGATCAGCAAAGTCCTCTTGATGTGGGCCTCCACTGGCTTTTCTTCCCCTTTTCTCCTAGGTTCTTGAGCTGTGAAAAATCTAGACAGATACATATGTCCTCATCTGAACTGGTCATTAGGCTCCTCTTCTGGTCTGAGGGAAGAAATGAGCACCTCAGGGCCCAGTTATCTCATTCTAAAGTAGATGCCTGCAATAGGTACTTCACAGGTGCAATTCATGCACCTTTTCCTCAATGTCGACAACAAAGAGAATGCCGGATGGCTTGCTCAGCTTTCACTGTTGTGATTTTCTGAAGCAAAGTGAAATGAATCTCCCACCCTCAGTGTTTCTTCTCTACCACGCATGTGCTTCTGACCTCCCTACTTCTTGTTGTCCTCTCGTGGCCGCTCTAATGAAAAAATGAAAAAGCCCTTCCATTTTTGAGAAGCAAACTGGTTAATGTCAGCATCTTCTGATGCATCGCAAATGTTCAGAGTTTTTAGGAAGTCGTTTATTTAAAGTCTTCAGAATAATTTTGGTAGACAGTGTGCAAGGTTAAGAAAACCTCTGAATGCTTGTATTTGATCTGCAGGTACCTGACTATGCCACAAGGATTAAAGAGCCGATGGATCTTTCAACAGTTCTGACTCAAATTGACTCGCGCCAGTACCTCGCTGCCGGAGACTAGCTGAAGGACATCGATCTAATCTGTAACAATGCCTTAGAGTACTACCCGGATCAAAGATCTACAGGTGAGGATGTGCTTTTTAGCCCTAGTTTAAAAAATCTGTCAAACATATAGATGGATAAATGCTGTGTGCGGACAATAGACTTCGGATGGATTAGCTGATTTTGGACGTCCAGACTGTAAATATTTTATCATTTTGCTACTTGGGCATGGAATTGTGATATAAGTGTTCCCAAGGAACTAGTGCTTTTGTTTTAATTAACTTCGATGTTGTTATGCTGAAAATATTCACTGAGAGAACCTTTCGGAACCAACCTATGAAGAAAGCAATTTTCTTCTGTGATCAAAACAGTTTCATTGGTTGGTAGACAACATTCAGTTAAAGTGTGTAAAATTTCAGATCGTCACAGCGCCTATGTTTTGCAAGACACTGCATATTCAATGGTGAGGAACGAACTGGATACAGAGTTTAGACGACTTTGTGAACAAATTAAAGAATCTCGTGAGAAAAGAGGTACGTGCTTTAACGCTAAGGATTTGAAGACTTGTCTCTGCATTTGTAACTGAAAATGCATGACGAAGATCTTTGGTATCTATTCTTTCTTGCAAGGTCGCACCTCTGCAGCGTGTGCTCCATGCGACAACTCCAAGTCACCACAGCAGAACCCTGCTACTGAAGATGAGAAACCAGATGAAGAGAGTAATGAAAATGAGGAGATGCCAGCGGCACCTGTAGATGCCAGTACACCCATTTCTAATGGCAAGTTGCATTTTATTCAGCTGCTCTTGTCATTCATACCTTCTCTGTTCTTGAGGCGCAACAGGTGTCTCTGATGCCTGGCTCTTTATGGCAGAGGTAGTTTGTTTTCAAATTGACTTCCAAATGGGAGAGAGAAATCCAGAGGTCATTCATTCAATATAGCGATGAATTAAAGTTCAAAGAAAGTTGGTTCATTTGATGTACTCTTACTGGAACTTCATTTTGTAAACAGAACGACCCCCCACTCAAGGATATGACAGCTTCCCTCCCGTACTAAAAATGATAGTACTCACCCTTGTAGGAGCAGCAATGTGAAGAAGGTCAAGGGCAGTAAGAAGGGTTCGAAGCTTTGATATAACAAGCCTTTCACTTTTTTTGACAGAGCTCCTAATAAGCATCTTTAGCAAGGTCTGGAGATGGGAGAAAAACTCAAACTAGATTTTAATTCTAGGATGTATAATGTCAAGCTTGACTGTTCCTCTGAACAGTCAATTGAATTTAAATTTTTTTAATTTAAATTAATTAGTTTATTTTTTTTAATTTAAATTCAACTGAATTTAAAGTTTTGAATTTAAATTCCAATTGAATTTATTGAAAAAAATTCCAATTGAATTTAATGTTTTGTTGTTGTAGTTTTTCACGAAACACTAAGTTTATGTGAAAGGTTTTGCTGCAATATCTTTTTGCCAAGGATATTAAGCTTAAGTTATCCACAAGAAAACGGTGGGGAAAAGGAAGCTTTAGTTTTGAAAGTTTTTTTTTTTTTTTTTTTTTTTTCTCTCCAGGTTTTTCTTGAGCACAGCAGCGTTTCAGTGTCTGCCTGCCATTAGTTGCCCCACTACCAAGTCAGGAGGGTCAATTAAACTTGCGTGAGGCAGAATTTCTTTATCTGAATCTACGTGGTTCACATAAATATATTCTTGTTTCCTTCTTTCCCTAGGATTATTCTTCTCCCAGTAATGAATGTTTCAACGGACACCGTTGAAGATCAATGAGCAAAAGCATCCTGCGGTGTTCAGTCTCCAGCTTTGAAGAAAGTATGGCGATACTGAGGGGAAATGTCAAGAGAAGACGCTTTTCAAGGTACTGTATTTCTATATGTTCAATCTCTGTTCGATTTGTAGATTGAAAAGCAAGAGAGAAAGCATGTGCAGTGAGTTGTGGCCTGATAAACCTCCGGCTAAAATCAGCAGAGGCCTATGAGCATGCTGATGGCGTACCAGTACCTTAAAACTAGAATCCCTCTTCTCAGTGAAAGTCTTCTGCTTTTCTAAAAAAAGCCTGTTTTTTTCCCCAACCCCTTTGAGGTGTTGTTGTGGTTTAACCCGGCCGGCAGCTAAACACCACACAGCCCTTCTGCAACCCTCCCACCTCCCTCTCTGGGATGGGGGAGAGAAACGGGACAGTGAAGCCCGCGAGTTGAGATAAAGACAGTTTATTAAGACAGGAAAATAATAATAATGATGATGATGATGATGATAGTACTGCTACTAGTAATGTGTACAAAACAAGTGATGTACAATGCAGTTGCTCACTACCCGCTGACCAGTGCCCAGCGTAACCCCTAGCAGCCCGGCTGCCCCGCCCTATCCATGGTGCAGCGTGTTGCCATAAGGCATAGAATTCTTTGGCCAGTTGGGGTCGGCCATCCTGAGTCTGTCCCCTCGCAGCTGTTGCTGTGCGCCGATTCTGATCGCCAATAGGACAGTGAGACACCGAAAGGTCCTTGGCTTGTTGTAAGTACTGCTCTGCAGCAATTGAAATATCGGGGTGGTATCAGCACTCTTCTAAACATCCTTTCACACATCCTCAGCCAAAACATAGCAACCTACCCGCTACTAGGAGGAGAACTAACGCTGTCCTAACTGAAACCAGGACATGTATCTTTTCCACTTGGGTGCTATTGCTCATAATTTTGAGAATTCAACATGAGCAAGCTAGGAAATGTGGGTACATACAGAACCGCGTGTATATGGCACACAACAGACTTGGGATGTGGATCCTGCGTGAGGCCTACAGGCTTCTCTTTGTATACCATGGAGCACTGGCTTGTAAACATGGTGAAATTTCCCATCCTTGATGGGTCTAATACAACAAGTCTTTTCTCCCTTCTCTGCCCTGTCCTCTTTCTTAATGTAGGCAGTTGAGAAAGCCAAAATTGGAACGAAAAAAAGAATATAACACAGGTAAGTGGCTGTAAGTCCCCGGGATACCTATTTACGCTGGTTACTGAAGAGGATGGCACTTGGTCACTCCATGGCTTTCATTTGGCCCCAAAGCCTTCTGTAGTCAGCTGAATTCACTCCTCAGTGACTTTTCTGTGAAGAGAGGTAGGTGCAAATAGGAGATTTTATGAATTCCTTGGGGAGGGAGCAGTGTGAATTGCAGCTTGGTAGGCACAAAGCAAACCGTTCTAATTGTGCAAAGTAAATCGATACTTGATAAGTTCAAACTTAGTTTTATAGTTGGCAAGCACAAAAGTAAACCTTAGCTGTGATCCTAGCAGCACAGTGGTGTAGCTCTTCCCTTCCCCTTGTCCTCTTAGCTCTTTTAATGACAGTGCAAGCAACCAACCTGTGCCAAAGGGTGCTGTATGGCAAACAATGGGCAGGCTTTTTTCTAAAAAGCACGAGTTTATGTGGTGTTTGGGTGTTTCTCTTGAAACGATTCTTCCCTCCTTGAGCTGTTAGATCCTAATGCAGGAAATGGAAGTGCTGCATGCATAAACAGAGTAATCAAACATACACCTCTTAGGAAGAGGCTTGCAATGTCCTAGTGTTTGTTTTGAGCACTGTTAGATACAGTTTGACATGAATGGAGTGAAAACACCTTAGAGAAAGGTGTTGATTGTTCTCACTTTTCCAAGACAGAAATAAGTGGAGTAGATTTCCCTCCTGCATGGAACAAAAGTTGCACGTTTGTTTTTGTCTGACTAGCTTTCAGTCTCTTTAAAAATTTCCCTACAGGTCCCAGTTTTAAGTAGACAGTTTAAACGTGCAGAGCGATAAAGAAGTGGAATGCAGTGGTTGTGACACCAACTTCTGATCTGAAATGTAAAGAAAACTCAATCCACTTCAGGGTGCCTTTTTTGTTTGTCTGTTTCCATTTTACAAGAGCAACGGTGAAATAAGGAGAATCCCATCTTCACTGTTTCAAAATCCTTTGTTTCTGCGTTTCAGTCACCAGAACACTGAGGAGTAGAGCTGGTGCAAAAACTGTGAGACGAGTCCACGGAGAAAACAGGGACTTGGAGCTGCGCCGCAGCTGTAGAGTCGGACACAGGCGGTACTCGACTACTAACTCGTCCATTCTATTTGACAAACTTATGACAAAGTAAGTCATCTTTTCTTGCAGACCTCTTAGAATGATCTTTCTTAGCAAGCCTTTGCACTATGGCATGATGTTGGCCTCGACTTGCTCTTTAGTTTGACAGCAAAGAGGTATGGCTGCTCCTGGCATTTCCTTCCTGTTTACAGGGAGACACCGTTACCTGGCTAGATAAACAGATTTTCTTGAAGGTGCTATTTCAGCATATAAGAATTGATTTAAAAAACAACAACAACAACAACAAAAGTGCTTCATGGCTTGCTAGTTTTGTAATCTCACATTTCTGCAGGAATACTTGATTTGCTGCATTTCACCATTACACTCGTCAGCGCCGCTGATTCTGGTTTATCACTATTTGCATTGCAAATCTCCTTGTCCAAAGCTTAAACTGATGTATGCACTGCTTGAAAACAAAACCTGAAGTTGCAGAGCAGTAGACTCAAGTCATTATGTTAGCAGCTGTGTAACCATACTGCTTTCCAAACATAAGATGTCCAGCTTATTTTGTTTCTATGAAGAGTTTAAACGGCTCCCGTTAAGCAAAGATGTCCCCACACTGATACTTACTATTAAGCAAGGATTCCACCTCCTTTGGCTGAGGTCTGCTCCCTTACTCACATTGGAACATTCATCCAAGTAGCCTGCAATTCCACACTCTCGGGGGAAAGTCCATAGAATAGCAAAGGTTCCTCCAGTCTCTTCCTCAGCCTTGTTTTGAAGCATGCAATAAAGCAAAACGTTCACAGGCTGCCCTTCCATGCAAAACAAGGCAAATTAGTAAGACAGGAGCCACAAAACTGATTGTCCTTTAAAGTTAAAATGAGATTTGAAATAGATCGAGTTAGCAAGTGTTGTAAGTCTGTAGCTAAGTCTGGTTTTGCCAATGCAGCACAATTCCCTATCACGTAGCCAGAGCTGCTTCTGTAGCTCCAAGAAGCAAAACTGCTTTGACAAAATACTGTGTCATCAAAGCATTCGTTGGCTCAGTAGGCACGGCTCAGGTTCAAGAAGTTTGTGAAAAAATGAGTACTAACAGAAGCAGCAGGGTCCAAAGAAACACTTTATGTCCCCACTGCGAAATGAGGGGCTTTACCTTGAGTGTTATGCACACTGTCAATAGAAAAGCACTGTAACAGAATCTGCCACGGCAGTTTGCATGTTACTGAAAGACCATCAGAGTGGGACTGCAGCAAGATCATTGCGAAGTTACAAAAAAACCATGTGGGGGTGGGAGTTTAGTTGCGTTAGATAACACAATCTTAGATAAAGATTTTGGTCTTAACGTAAAAGTAAGGATGTCTACTGATTTCTTCAACTCCAACAACTGAAGCCCAAGTCTGAAAAATCGCCTTTAAGAATGCAAAGAAAATATTTAACTCTTCTGTATGTTCATACTTTGCTATCAAGCAAAGGAATGAATGCTGATGCCTTAACTATGTAGGGCTGTAGCTTACAGAGAGACTACACCTTCCTGTTTTTTTCCCTTTAAAAACGTTAAATGTACGTGAAATTATTTGGGGGTGTTTTCACATGCAAAGCCTAATGCAGTGCATGCAAGCCCTGTCATCTTCTTCGTCTAGTAGTGTCGCGTTAAGGGGTGTAGCCGATTGACCGTCATGGGTCCCGTCGGATTCAGGGTGCTGAACTATCACGGTCACGGATTCACCAACAACGCAGTACGGCCTCGCTCTAGTCGCATTCGAGGAGAACTCTCACAGCTAGGAAGAATGCAATTAAGTGCAATTTCTTACGGCGACAGGTACACAGGTTCTTTGGATTGTCAGTGATAAATTCACTGTCTGCAAAAGCAAGCTAGCATGCATGAAATGCACAGGTACACAGCCTAGGTATTAAGACATGAAAAAGCATCAAAACTCTAGAGATTTCTAAGATTCCACAGAGACGCCTGGTATAAGCAAGCGTTCAGATCTTACCCCACGGCGTCCCAATGGAGTGGGGGTGGGGGAGTGAGAGGCTCAGCCTGTCGAGTGATGTCAGAAGGAATCCTTCCTGATAGTATCTTCCCTAACATCCCCTTTCTCTTAAAGCAATTGATATTATTTTCTATCTTTAAGGTGGAGCTTGAGTGACTCTAGTCATGCATATCTTGGTTGTGCTTGGTAGAAATGATCTCACTTGCGTTTAAAGGTACAGGCTGTGAGAAATTCCGAGGGCGTGCTCAGTGAGGGGTGGTTGCACCTTGGAGGCGGGTAGCTTTTGGGATGGAGGTGTGCTTATGATGCCTAGTCGCTTAAGGCGATTACTCCACAAGTAGTAACTTAGTGTTGATTTAACTTCAGCATATCTAAAACATAAGAAGGATGTTAGTATGGAAGAAGCCGATGAAACCAGTCCTTAAATCTTACTACTTATTGTGCGTGAGCAGACTGGCGTGAGTTTTAGCTATACTGGCAAATATCAAACCACACCTGTGTCGTCCCAGAGCTGGGAAAAAAAAAAAAAAAAAAAAACAAAACCAAGGAAATGTTGAAGCAAATAGGGAGGCCTGTAGCTTGTGCAGTCTTTTAGCTGAGAAAATAAAGAAGGAGAGAGACAGGTAGCCTTGAGCTAGCAGAAGCAAGGAAGAGAAGGGCTAAAAGGGAAAAAACAGGAAGGAGAACACCAGCTCCAGACTGACCTCTAGTAACCTTTTTCTCATTAAGGGTCATTAGCACATTAAAAATCACACCTGTCAAAATGCTAAACTATGCTAATGTGGGATTCGGTGTGTGTCCCCCCTCTCCTGTTCCCCCTCCCCCCGGTATTCCTCTGTAATGCACAAGCTCAGTGGAGATAAGTTAGGTGAGCTGTAATAACCAATCCAAAGGAGCCAAAGAGAGAGTTTTCACAAGTTTCCTGTGTATAAATGACGGTGATTCGAGTCAGAGGTGTGCTTGCTTTGCGAAAGATGGCCAAGTACCTGACTCTGCAGAGTTCTATAAGTAATTCTATAATTAAAAGACCTTCGTGTGCATTCCGACTCTGGGTGCTTATTGGCGCGGTGCACTCTGCACGAACCTGCAGACAACATCTGTACTCAGTGTCATGCCTACAGACAACCCTTTACTGTTGGGACCTGCATATTTTTCTGTGCATTCAGCACAACCCCTTTGGCACAACTAGTTAACCACGTAGCTGCCAGTCCACCACTCAGTTGCACTTGTGAAGAGGAAAAGCTATTTCCGTCTACTGGAGGAGCACATCCTCTAAATGCAAGCTTCACTCAGCTGGTCATTTACTGCAGGACAAGATTTGAAAAGTGTTGTTGAGTTCTGGGTTTCCTGCTTACAGGAAAAATTAAGTGCTAGATCGCCCTCTACTCCGCTTTGTCTGCTGCATTTAATGGAGATAAAACTGATTTCGTTTGCTCCTCCATTTATGGACAATGAGCTGAAGGAACAGGTACAGCACATTAGCCTGGAATGCCTTCCCTCCCAACCAAAGTAAACTGGAGCTGTAACTAACACAAGCAAAAGCAAGGCTTCTGTGTTTTCAGCTGAATAAAGTTCCAACAAAATCATCCTCTGGGATTTGAAGGTTACTTCACATGACATGCCAACGACTCTTTTCCCTCCATTGTAAAGCGGATCCCTGCTGTTAGTTGCTCTAGAAGCAAAGGAATCGTCGGTTTGGTAACCAAATAGCCGCTTCTGCAAACGAGAAGTGTTGTGCTCTCTCTTCCCTTTGAATGACTCCACACTTCTCATCAGCTACTGGATTGCTGACCTAGAATCAGAGAACATCCCAAGGTGGAAAGGACTCCCAATAATCACCAAGTCCAACTGGTGGCTCCACACAGGACCACCCCAAAGTGAGACCCGATGTCTGAGAGCATTGTTCAACACTTGTTGACCTCCGTCAGGCTCGGTGCCATGAGCAGTGCCCTGGGCAGCTGTCTCAGTAGCCAGCCACCCCCTCAGCGCAGCACCTGAGGCGCACGGGGCTCGGCGGGACGGCCCGGGAGGGGAGGACGGCGGGGCGAAGTGGCAGCTCCCTCAGAGCCGTCTCCCCGCCGCCTCGGCCGCATGTCGTGGCTTTTTCGTGTCGGGGCTTTTTCATGTCGTGCCCTCGGTCTCTCGCCGTGGGTGAGATGCTGCTCCCCAGCGCGGACCCCTTGCGCGCGGGGCCTGCCCGCGGCAGCGGCGGGAGGGAAACCCCAACCCCAAAGCCCTCCCGGCAGGGAGAGCTCGGGGTGAGGGCCGATCCGGCACCGACAGTAAACACACGCCGGAGGAAACGCTCTGGTTTTAGCCATGAGCAGCGCGGCCAGGTTCAAAAGGCGTCACGCTGGAGCTCCGAGTTCGGCGGCGTTCCGAGGCCGTTGTGGCGGTTGTGGAGACGGCCCCGGCTGAGGTGGCTGCTGCTGTCGCTGCTGTCCCCTCTGTCCCTGCTGTTGCCGCTGTTGCCGCTGTTCCCGGACCTTGGAGACCCCCGGCGGCTCCCTGTGCCAGGCCCTGTGGCCCCGGGGAGCTGCCCGCCGCCTCGTCGGCCAGCCCGGCAGCAATCCTGCCAGCACAGAATAGCCCACTGCGTTTCAGGGTAAAGTGACGATTAATTTCTATTTCCTGGCCTGGGTGCTGCTTTCTTCTTTAAGGAAGCTTCAAGGTTAAAGGTTCAACTCAGTTATGTCAGGGTTCAACTCCGTTTCGTGAAGGGGCTCTTGTACGAAAGCTTAAGCTGGGATTGACTCTCTGCTAAGCGGAGGCCAAACGTGGACCTACTGAGAAGCAGGTCCTAAGTGATAACATTTTCTAAAGAGACTGCTAAACACATCTGAAGAGTGCTGCTGCAGAACTCTGAATGGGGGGATAGCAACTGTCTTAACTGATCTGGAATCTTGAATTTACTTTTCAATGGACAAGAGGTGTGTCTCTCAAGGCAAACAAAGAGAGGAGTAACACCCTCTCTTGTCACTCATGTCAACATAAATTTATGCTCAGAGCGTAGGTGTAGGAACAGCATCGGTATGTATATGGAACATCGGGAGAGGAAGCTCTATCGGTATTTACAGTTTTTCTACTACCTTGCCAGAGAGACGTCATCTCCAAATGAGAAATGGATGTATTTTGAAACAGTGGTGGTGGATCGGATTTCTTCTTTCTAGTGTTAATATTTGCTCTTGAATCGTACTTAATACCTGGTAACACCTCAATCAGTTGTCAAAAATAAACTTAAAAATGTGTAAGGCTTATCTCATTGGTCAGTATAAAGATCAAGGTCTTCGCTTCGCTTTGCTTCCCTTCCCTTCCCTTTTTTTCTTTTTTTTCTTTTTTTCTTTTCTTCTTTTTTTCTTTTTTTTTTTCTTTTTTCTTTTTTCTTTTTTTTCTTTTTTCTTTTTTTTCTTTTTTTCTTTTTTTCTTCTTCCCTTCCCTTCCCTTCCCTTCCCTTCCCTTCCCTTCCCTTCCCTTCCCTTCCCTTCCCTTCCCTTCCCTTCCCTTCCCTTCCCTTCCCTTCCCTTCCCTTCCCTTCCCTTCCCTTCCCTTCCCTTCCCTTCCCTTCCCTTCCCTTCCCTTCCCTTCCCTTCCCTTCCCTTCCCTTCCCTTCCCTTCCCTTCCCTTCCCTTCCCTTCCCTTCCCTTCCCTTCCCTTCCCTTCCCTTCCCTTTTCATTTTCCCCAGTATTGTTTTTCTGTTCTCCTTCTCACTGCAGTCTTGATTTTGTTTCTTGTCCCTTAAGTATGTTTCCAAAGTGTTGCTGAAACATTTTCCCTTTCAATCCTACAAAAGGAGCTGTCACTGGTGAAGATCGGAGCTTATCCCTGAGCCCAGGAGCTGTCACCTTAGTCTTCCAATCGGACAAGGACGACTTCATTTCTCATGTAAATGCATTTGTCAGGTTTGCGTATTGTTTTTTCAGGAATGGAAAGTGTGTATAGAATGGATTTAAAATCAATTTTAAATGTAAAACGTCAGGGCAAAAAAGTTCTAATTACAACCTCTGCACACAATTTGCCAGCTGTGGGACTAGGAGTTTTCTTATTTACTGTGTTTTGTTTAACGTGTCTGAAGTTTAATGGACAGCAATCAAGGCGTGCTAGAAATCTGAAAGCACTTTATGCTTTGTTCTCTCCGTCATTTTGGTATAACAAACTAGCTTATGTTTTAAACCCTCCATGAGGTTAGTGGTTTCCCTAAAGGTAACAAGTCCCTGTGTGCTACAGTAAGACAGTAACAAAACATGAAGTATAGAAGTTCATCCTGTCATTATTCAGCTTCTGCCTATGGACACACAACTACGCTTATTTAAAGCGGTATCACCTTGAAACCTAATCAGCATTTTAAAAAGGACTTTGTAGCAGTTACTGGCTTTTGTCCTGGAGGGCTGAGGTTTGTTTTGTTTTGTTTTACATTCAGCATTTCCGTTTCTAGCTTACATTCCCCTGTTATTTTGCATGAGGAAAGCATGCAACTTTACAAAGTAGAACGGAAAGAGCTGCTTTTTAGTCTAACTTTTCAGTTTTTCATAGGAGTTTTAAATGTGGTAGGAGTAAAACACCAGAAGTACTGCTGCCAAAGTTATATTCAAACTCGTCTTTCTTGGAGAAGCAGAAGAAGCCCAGGGAGAAATGAATTTGCAAACATGCTCTTCATGCTCTCCTTTCCCAAGATTTCTCTGAGATATAGCCCATCCTCTGTGGGTTTTGAGGTATATGGTTCCCAGGAGTGAAAAGGAGGGCCAAACATCTCTCCTCTTGGATCTCAGCATGCCAGGGCTTTAGTGTACTGCCACTTACAGCTCCGCTTTTTCACCTGGAAAAAGCGACCGCATGATGTAGACTGAGGAGCCCTCACAAATTAACTTGCCGTCACCAAGTGACGCCCATGAAAGGTGTATTTAAAAGCTAGGCTCATTATAGAATCACAACAAACCCCTCATGACTGGTGCAGTAGACAGTGAGGTAGAGGGCGAGCCCTGGAAAGACAGAAGAAAAGTAGCAGTGAGTTCTGGGTACCTTTGTGCAGACGAAACAGAAAAACACAGGCAGTGAAGTAATAGTGTTCCGTTACTAATGCCAGCAATAGATAATTGCAACAATTATCTGTTAGATCATAGGTACTAATTAACAGATAATTGCGCAACTCCGGAAATCAATAAATAACTGATTCCCCTCAGAGAATGTCTTCTACATTTTTATATTAAAAAGACTCCAGAGTTGTAATGGATTAAAATCCTACGGAAGGGAAAGAAATGGCATCAGCCACTAGTTCTGCAGAAGCGAAAAGTAATACTGATAGAGTTTAGATGGAAATTTTCACTTTGTGTGTTTAGTTTGGGGATTCTTTTTAAATCATTCATACCAGCGATTTAGTTCTTAAGGCTGTTTCTTTGAGATTAAGTGACAGGACTTCTGTTACTCTTTTCTTCTTGGAATGCTTCTTGATATTCTTACGTCAGCCAGAACTTCTGTCTCTGTTGCAGATGTGAACAATGACCGTAGCTAAGAAGCCCAAATCTTCAAAGCCTAAAAAGCCCTCTTCAAGGCGGTCTGGCAAATCCAAGAAACCAAGTCCTAAAATAGTGATGTCACGCACCGCCAACTGGGGCCGGATAGTGCCTGCAGAAGATTCAAGCCAAGTCTCTGTGGCCCAAGGACGTGGAGGTGCTATTTACTGTAGATCATCTGAAAATTCTAAGGCTTTTGCCCCAAGAGATCTAAGTAAGTGTGTGTTTTATCCTGCCTCCATTTTCTTCAAAGCAAAAGTAGAAAATGCAGTTCTTACTTGTTGCACTGATAGAGAAGGGGACTACTGTGAACAAAGACTTCAAAAGCGAATCCCCTAAGGCAACTGAAGTGACTGATGTTACAGAAATTAATTTTGATATATTTACAGTCAACAGAGAAATATGGGGAGCTTTTTGTAATGCACAGATTCCTCCATGTCTTTTCTGTTTTGCAGAGAAAAGTGTTTGATTGTTGCTATTCACAGCTTCCATTTTTCACAGGTTTTTTGAAGGATAACATTGCTCAGGAAAAAATCTGGTATCTGTAGGGGTACCGTCATTCCTAGTTCCTAGTTTTTACGTTTTTACCGTATAATTTCAAGTCTAAGTTTGTGGTTTAAGTTATAATAAGGAAAAAAACAGTAGTTGAGTTAATCAGGTTAAAGATTATAGATGGAGAGGAACTTGGCATTAGGTGCTACAAACAGAATGGCAGTTAGCCTTGCCTTAGAAGAATTAAAATGGTTGACTAAAGTTGTTTGTTTTTTGTTTTTTGTTTTTTTTTCCCCAAAACATTGTGTTGACCAGCCAATTTGAATTTGGTGGTATTAAAGCTGTCTGCAATAAGTTTTTCTGGTTTGGATTGTAGCTAGCTCCTCTAGGTGCTCCTGCAGAATAGTATTTTTTTAAATACCTTTCTTCGAAACAAACAAACAAGATCTCTTTTTAAATTTAACTTTCTTGCAGTCGTTAATGATGGAATTGCTCCGCCACAGAGCATTCTTTTTCCACCTGAGAAGATTTGTATGGATTGGCGAGAAACACAAAGTGTTGGAGTTGGCCTGTACAATCTTGGCAACACATGTTTTCTTAATGCTACTCTGCAGTGTTTGACCTACACACCCCCACTTGCCAATTACATGCTTTCTCTTGAGCACAGCCAGTCATGTGAGTACTTTCTAACAGTATTTTGAATCTGTTGGATAGCTCTGAAGGTGAAAGAACAGCAGTGATTCTGTGAGATAAGCTTATTTGCCTGATTTTACCTGTAGCAGCTGGCTTTGAGCACTGTATTAGCAGTGGGCTCCGAATAGCATATGGAGTGCAATTAATGCACCATGGTTTATTTATTTAGTTATTTGTTTGTTTGTTTGTTTATTAAAGGATCATTTATTGCTTCATGGGAATAATGAAGTGCATTGGACAGTAATGCATTTAGTAATAATTTTAGAGAGTAATACATTTTGCAGCCTGTGGAGTTCACATTCCTGTCAGCCTTTACAACTGCGACTTTGCAGTAGTCTTTTAGATTTCTCATCACAAAATGCATTTGAATACAGGCTTAGTGGATATTTTTCTTCTGTCAAGTTGTGTGAAATGAAATGTTACAAGACTGTTGGGACATTGGCATCTTGGGAGAATAGAATGTAGCAAGGAGAGTGGATATGGTATCTATAGCTTAAATTGTACTCAGATGTTCGTAGGTATGGATATTTTGCTGGACTGGGATGCTTTGTTCTTTCACTCTTCAGGTCGTGAACAAGATTTTTGCATGATGTGCACGATGGAGACTCACATTAACCAGGCCCTGCGTTGCACTGTTGATGCCATCGAGCCTACGCATGTTATCAGTAATCTCAGTCGTAAGTGGCTTCAGATGTGTTTCTTTTCGATAGCTTGTAATCTTCAAATAATTATTTGATGTGTCTAAGTGGTTTTAACACTCCAATGAAGAGAGATTTTAGAAATACAAGAATGATTTCATTTTTAAATGAGGTCAATACTATCATCTTCTTATTTAGGAATAGGACAACATTTCCGTTTTGGCAGTCAAGAAGACGCACACGAGTTCTTGCGCTATACTGTTGATGCTATGCAGGAAGCGTGCTTGAACGGAAGCACCGAGTAAGCATAAACAAGTTCACTTTCATACATTCTCTAGCACCTTCTAGTCCTTTATTTACTCTCAGAAATGATCTCTAGCACCTTTTAGTGCCTTATTTACTATCAGCAACGCAAGTCTACATCATCCTTGGTTTTCATCAAACTCTTTGAAGAGTTAATTCTGTGCCTTAAATCTTCTGAGGTCTGATTATAATTTATTTCCAGATTGGACAGATCTTCTCAAGCTACCACCATCATTCATCAAATATTTGGAGGATTTCTAAGATCAAGAGGTACTTGAAAAAATATTCCTGTCCTTAGAACTGATCTGTGTCTTTTGTCAGTAGTAAAGCAGTCTGTAGTTTGTCTAAAGTAGTATCTGTCAACAACTTGAATTTGGACAGTTAGTCTCCTTCACATAATGTTAAGCATTTATATTTTGTTTCCAGTGAAGTGCTTGAATTGCAAAGCAGTTTCGGATACGTATGAGGCATTTCTTGATATCACTTTGGATATAAAGGTAAGATGTTTTCTAAATATAATTCATGATGTTTAAGTACATGCATAACTTTCTAAATTAAACTTGTTTAACTTAAAAAACCAAACCACATATAATGTTAAAACGTAAGAGCTTGGTGGTGCTAAGGAAGTGGATTGGACTTTGTCCTTCCGTGGAACCCATGTAAATAGTCTCCACATTTGCATTGGGTTTAAGGGGAAAGAATTCTCTTTCTGCAAAAATTATAATGCTGTCCTACTTCTTTGTTGTTCTACCTCAATATACATCTAATTGTTAGACTGATGAATTTGTCCCCAGTATTGATGACAAAGCACACTGTAGATGCTGTCTAGGCAACTGGGAAAGTATTTGTTCCAAAGTCAAATGCCTTCCAGGTGAGGTCAATGCTGAGCATGCTCTTTCTGCCTCCTTCTTCACAGTGCTCCTAGTAGATCGCTTGAGTATGTTAGTAAGATTCTCTTATAAACTACTAGTATGTCTCTGGAATTTTGAATTACGGTGACTTTACGCTCTTCTTTCTCGCTGCTCTAGGCAGTTTCGTCTGTTAGCAGAGCTCTGGAACTCTTTGTGAAACCTGAAGAGCTGGATGGAGAGAATTGCTATAAATGTAGCGAGTAAGATTTTGACGAATTAGGTCTTAATCCTAGATGTCAGTTTTCTATGTTGCATGACTCTGTTGGACTACCTCTAAACTTTGGATCTACTTACAAGTTTTGTGGAAGTTTATAAAAGACTTGGATTTTTGTTTCCTTGGAGGGGGGAAGTCTTGTTCATAAGCATTCCCTATGGGTTTGCAATTCTCTGGCTTGTATTTTGCCATCAGAATTCAAAAAGAGCTACTTTTGTTCTTTCTATTTATTAGCTCTCGACAGTACTTTTCTTGATGTAAACTGCCCAGTTTCCGTTGTTCTCTGGGCTAGTGGCTAATTTTCACTGCTTACACCGTAGGTCCTACCTTGGAGCGGGCAATGTGTCAAACTGAACTATTTTGTTTCAAAGGATGGCAGATGGGTTCAGTGTCTTTCCAGACAAGCTCAGTACATGAAGACTTCCTACTGTTAAATGTCTCCCTCCTGTAGAATGACCATGTGCTTCTGTTGTATTTTTGATGTTGATAGTCGACCTATGTTGGAGATTATTTGCAATTTCTAGCCCTGGGGACCAAGGCTCTCTCGTTCCGCTTTCAGTATTTGTATTTCCCTTGAAAGCTGAAAGAATGTATCCAGGATTGGAGTTCAAATAGCCACTTTTGTAGACCAAGAAATGGTACCTTGCCATCCAACCTGGTCATACCCTTTTGTGAGAGATTCCTGTTCCCGCTATGCTCTGAGTTGTTGGGAAAATTGACCTTCTTCTCTGTATTAACAAACCTGACACGCAGTGCATGGGTTTATGAAAAGAAAAAAGACCAACCTATTATGCAAGTAAATATCATTCAAATAGCATAGGCATGCGTGAGACATTAAAAGGAGTTTGTTTTGGGGGCGAAAAAAGAAGATGCCTTCAAACACTTATCTCTGCTTGTTTTTAAGGTGTAAAAAGATGGTTCCTGCGTCCAAGAGATTTACCATACACCGTTCTTCCAAGGTTCTCACAATATCACTGAAAAGATTTGCAGATTTCACAGGTGGAAAGATCAACAAGGTATATTTACCACTGTAATGCAACTATATCATTGTGTAATGGGACATCCCCCAAAGCTGAAAGTTGTTAATATTTTCAGACAATAATTGTAGACTAACGACTATGGCTTATTCTTTCTCTTAATATCAATAAAGTTCCCGCTTGACAAGAAGCATATGCTTTCCTCTGAGAAGGCTGATTCATCAGGAAACAGTTCTCTGCAACTTCTAGTCTTAACCATTGTTTATGGGAAGACTTATTTGTAGTGAATCAAGAAATATATTCGAGAAATATATTCTAGAAATCAATTCTAGTCTGTGTTTTTTGGAAGTGTTTTTCTCTGGCTAGTCCACGAAGTACTCTGGGATAATTTTTCTATCTTCTTGATGTCTCTTTAGGAGGTGAAATATCCAGAGTATTTGGACCTGAGAGCCTACATGTCGCAGTCAATGGGAGAACCACTGCTCTATGCCTTATACGCGGTGCTGGTACATCACGGTGTCAGCTGTCACTCAGGACACTATATATGCTATGTAAAGGTAGAAGTCAACAGCATTTCTAACAGGGTAAAGGTTGTGCTGGCAAACCAATTAAAGCATGACTAGCAGCTACTGTTTCTAGGGAAAAAGATTTCATTATATTTTTATTTGACATGTGTGTATTTTGTTCCTATCCGTGATTTCAATTGGAAAACGTGCAATTCACCTAAAGAAATCGTTGTCTTTATTTGCAGGCTGGTAATGGACTTTGGTATCAGATGAATGATGCTAAAGTAGTGCATACTGACATTAAAAGAGTTCTTGGTCAGCAAGCTTACATACTTTTTTATATCAGGTAATAACAAATCTTAAAATGTGTTCAGAAGAGATTTACTTTCCTGTTATTGATATTTTTCTGTTTTGCAAGTGTTTTTCTTGCTATCCCGGGAGAAGATTATTATTTGTCTAATTCAGTTCTGTCTAACCTGAAATTCTCTGTGTCGTTTATTATCTTTTGTTGCTCGGCCTTAAACTGCAGCACTCATGTAAATTGCTATCTATGTGTTATCTGTAGCTGGCTAATTTAGAGAAGGAGAGAAATGAAGGCCATCTGTGGTGTAAGAATGAATTATTGCTGTGCAAGTGATAGTCTTAGTAGGAAGACTGTTCTCTACTTTTCAGTCTGTAGTCATGGCGAAGCCTTCTGTAGAGAAGGCTTCCATATCGTATGAGCTGTTCCTCTAAAATGATAGGATGGGATTTAATCCAAGAGTAGGCTGAAAGAAAAACTAAACTACGATCACTGCTCTTTTCTGAAGGCGCTATGATTTGACACTTGGAGAACGTGCGTTTTACTTGCCAGCACCATCTTATCCCTGTTCATTCCCTCCTGGTCAGCAGGGGGCTAATAGTAAGCAGGCTGGATTTCTGGGACCACGACTTCTTCCTCATATGATTAAGGTAATTCAGGGAAGCGGGAGGGCAGATAACGGCACCAAACTGCTAGTGGGTTTGGGGTTTGGTGTGGGGTTTTTTGTTTGGTTTTCGGCATCTTAGTTTTGTTTTCCTTCCCACGCTGCAGCTTTCTTCACAGCCCTCATGCTACAGCCAGAGTCATTCAAACAGTGGTTACTGCTAAATTGTGCAGCCATGCGACTCCATTACTTTATACCTCCAAGACAGCTTTCTAAAGCACAGAGAGCTACGCTCTTTGACTATTTAAGCAGAGTGTACTAATCCTCAAATCATTTAAAAGAGGACTTGTTTTTCCTATCCTCGTCACTTTAGCTAAGACAGGGAAAACTAAATGTCTTATTCCTGAGCACCAGAACGATTACTTCAGGCTTTTCAGGGTATGTTTAAAGGGGAAAATAAATATATTTGGGAATAGCAGCAGGTAATGTTAAGTTGCTTGGCTGTTTTTCAAAGATGATGTTAATTTGATACCAATCTGCAGTAAACCAAAAGCAGGAATTGAATACGCTTATTGGACTTGCATTTATCCTTAACGGGCAGTGTGTTTTTCTTTTTAGGTGTTAAGACCATTTGTAGAAACACTCAGTAGGAGAGTTTTGTGTTTCAAAATGTTACATGCAGTGTTTGCGTTAATCCATCTTGCAATTTCTTCTTTTTAAATACAGAATTCAAGCCGTTTAAATGGAAATGGATCCATAAAAGAGGACGCAAAGACCACTGGTGTCACCCTAAAAAGGCCATCTTCAGCACCACCAATGGCCTGTGTTCAAAACCAGGCAATTACCAGGCCTTCAATTACTGATACGTCAAGAAAACAGAAGATCACCATCAGTATTCACAATAAATTGCCTGCTCGTCAGACTGTGTCACAGCCTGACTTTCTTAGCAGTGCTGTGGAGGATGAAGATCTCTACCAGGCTGTTCCTTCATCCACAATTACAAATTTGGTAATGCAAATGAAGCAAATGCAAACAAACAAAAAAGTTTCTGATGAAATTTTTGTGGAGCCAACAGTGAATGAAAATCCTAAACTCAGCTCTGATAACACAGTCCCTTATGGTGCAGAATCTTCAGGAAAATCTGAGGAGGAGTCAAAGGGCTTATTTCAAAGGAATTTGAAATGCAATGCAATGTCCTCTAATGGAATTTTGGTGTGAAAGGTAGTCCGTACATTGCAGCATTCCAATTCTTCCTGTCAGAATGCTGACAAAGGAAGATCCCAGCATGAGCTGCCAAAAACAGATTCACTAAATGGTGCTATTAGGTTAGTTAATGAATCTAAAGAAAACGGACTGAAACTTGATGATTCCACTTGCCGAGTAGAACCTGTTAAACCTTCTGAGATGTTCTTTTCTAAAACAAATGGATTGCTTGAAACATAGATTTGCTCCATCGAGAATTTCTCACCTACGATGTATTCGGGAGTGTTTATTGTGTTCCTAATTCAGGTGAAATACTGAGAAAACACAGCACACACGTGATCATAAGACTTTGTGGTATTATCCCCTTAGAATTTGCAGACCTGAGCTTACATTAGAACTTGTCAACTTAAGCTCAGCTGAGATAAAAATTCCTAAGTTTCCTAAAGTAGATTTTGGGGGGTGAGTTGGGGTTATCTTTGAAGTGTAGATAATGCATACAACTCACAGCGGTCTTGCTTACCATTTAATGGAGAAATTCTGACAAGACTAGTCCTCAGTACTACTACAAATAGTATTTTTTTGTCTGCTGACTTGTGCGTTTTAATTGCAGATGCCTGGAGCTATGCCTTCAGTCAATCGAGAAGTCATCACGGAGTCCTTCAGAGCCAGCCAGCTGAACAGCTTGTCAGAGGAAATGAGGTAAAATGAGCACAGTCTGATTAAGACAAGACTTTATGGAAGTTCGTTACAGTTTTATCTGTCTACTAATAGTATTTAATGGAAGGATTTAAATTAGTACAATTCCATACTGTGTGTCCAGTGTCACGAACAGAACTAATGATCAGCACTGAGCATATCACTCTGATGCAGGTTGGTGCCTCAAGGAGAACTTGTGTTCCTTTATAGAATGTTTTTCCATTTTTCTCCACTGTCTGGAGAAACACTGGCTGTTCCCTGCTCGCCCCTATGCCTTTTTTCTCAGAGCAGCAGGTGGAAGGAGACAGATGCGTTTGCTTTTTTAGTGCAATGGCTTCAGAAGCAAGAGGGGAAAAAGCACTTTCTCTGGGAGCTGAAGAAGGTGTCCTAATCACAGGAGAGGTTTCTAAATGGCATATCTTTGCGAGGGTTCCTGTAGTCCGGAGGTTTTTGTTTGTTTGTTTGCCTTTGGAAGGTTTTACTCTTAATATTCACGTCCTTCAGCAGAAGTGAGAAATGGGTTTTTATTTTATGCAGTGTTGCGGAACCTCCGAAATCTCCTGGGAACGATGAATACCTCGCCCAGTACCAATGTGATGACCGTGGAGACAAGGAGAAAGCAAGAAGATCAAAAGAACGTGACCTCATTTCAAAAGAAACCGTTTTGTCCGGCAAAGAGTCTTGTGAGCCTGGTGAGAAATTGCGGCAAACTTCCTCTCTCAAGTCTGACACTGAATGTAGCTCTAACAATCTTTCTTCCTTAGCTATTGCAGATAGACGCCAAGATACAAAGGACAAGACTAAAACCACTGAGAAAGAGCATTACCGAAGCAAGAGGGAACATGCTCCTAGTGAAGAGAAGGAGAGTCAAAAAGCAGGTCCTTCCAGCAAGAGGAGGTGTTCTCAGAGCGTGGAATTTGTTGAGCAAAAGAGTCACAAGCAGGAGTACTGGGAGGGAAGCAGGTACAGATCTTTCCCTCGTGAAAGAAACAGCCCTGAGAATGTCAGAAGAGCAGTCAAATATTCAAAGTACAGATCTGGCAGCGGAGGAAGATCAGAACAAGGTAGCAATAGGTACTACCGATCCAAAGGGGAAAGAAGTTGGAGCAGAGAAAGATACTATCGAGACGAAGCACGGAGATGGGAAAGATGTGGCTATTACAAGGATTACTATTCACCTCATGCGACAGGAGACAGTAGAGAGAGAAAGTTCTCTCACGGCGATTCAGCCTTTGACAGATGGACTGCAACTTACTACAGCAGGTCACATAAGCATTATCATTACAAAAGCGGATGGCCTCACGGTTCCCTCTTGAGAGAGGAAGATGTACGTCGCTTTAGCACACCCCGAGCAGACTTGCATCGTTGCTCGGTACCTCAGCAACATTCCAGAAGACATTCTCGTGAAAGACATGCGCTTCCACCTGTGTCAGCTCATTTGGAGAACTGTCTCCAGAAAAATGAAACAGAAGGAAACAGAAAAAGAAAATATACCCGTGCAGAAGGTAGTGAAAGTGAAATAGAAAGGAAAGACAGAAAGATAGAAAAGGAGCTTTTAGGTGGTGAAAAAAATGCAAAAATATCACAAGTTCTGGAAGAAACAGAAGTCTAAGGATAAAGATGGAGAGAAGGATTCCAAGTAAGCAAGGATTCCAGCATACTCCGCATTTTTTATCCTAATTCTTTTCTGGGTGCTTCTCATGTCTTCCTTTTTTTTTTTTTTTTTTTTTTTTTTTTTTTTTTTTTTTTCTGGTAGTTTCTAAGTTCTTTAGATAGCACCAGCTGGCTGGGGATCATGTTGTTAGGTTGATCAGTGAAGACAGGAAAGCTCTTGCTGAATTGTGTCAGAGCACTAGCTTTGGACCACATAGTTCGAATCACATCCGTACACCATTCCAGATTAGGTTAAAAGATTTTTTCTGCTTGCACATATTCCAGAGCTAGCCGTTGTTAATGATCTGTGTACAAACCAGGACCTATGGTCCTTCAATCTGACGACTTAAGTTTGCTGCATCTAAAGTAAGTTGCGTGTGCACAAAGCACCACAAAATAGCTGACATGCTGCAAATCATCACCTGTGGTAAAATAAATCAAGTTTCATATAGGCAACAAGTGCCACATCTTTTTTTCCCTTTTTAACTTGCATGTTTCTTTCAGACTTCATGATTTGTGTTTCTGTGCGCTCCGCTTTGACAATGCCAATCGCAAGCGTAAGAAAAAGAAGAAAAAGGAGAAGAAAAAGAAGAAAAAGGAGAAACACCAGGAAAGCAAAAGGCTCCTTGGAACACTTGGATCCTCGTTTCCAGAAGATAACGCGGGAGAAGAAGGAAGAATGCCATCCTCCAGATGGCTCTTCATGTCAGTAATGCAGAAGTGAGAGCAGTAAACAACCTTACAAGGAAGGGAAGACTTCCAGTGCAGGCGAAAGCAAGAAATACTGCTCCATCGCATCCAACGACTATACTAAAGGTAAGCGGCCGCAGCGTGTGTGAGGAATTCCTTTTATATTAATCTCGAGATTATTTCAAACAGTCTTGAAGTGCTTGATGACTTAACAGTCTGCAGATTTATTATCAAATCAAAAAAAAACCCCACTTGGTAGACTATTTTTTTCCCAGTTTTGAATGGCCACTAGGAAAGAAGGCCTGAAATAAAGAGGTTAAAGGCAAATGGTTTTCACAGAATCACAGAATTTTCTAGGTTGGAGGAGACCTCAAGGTCATCGAGTCCAACCTCTGACCTAACGCTAACAGTCCCCACTAAACCATTTCCCTAAGCTCTATTTTCATTTGGTTTGATGATGAAGTGGCAAACAAGAGGAAGAGTTGCAAGCTCCCTTCTTAAATTCAGTCCAGCCAAGTAGGAAAAGTAAATGTGGACAGCTGTATCTTGGCAAAGAAGATAGTAGGGAGCAAGGAGGTTTAGCAGTCAAGATGGAAGGTGATGCCATGAGGCTTAGAGGCTAGTAATGTTCTAATGAACATGGCCAAGTCTTGCGCTGGGCAGCCTGCTTGGGTCCAAAGCCTGCAGTCCTCCCCAAGATGTCGGCGAGGGGCTGGTGAGCCGTTGGGACGGAACCCCCGTTGCCCGGGTTCCCCAAGCAACCGCCCCACTCTCCAGCCACCATGGCAGGTCCAGCAGCCGGCTCCCGCTCCTCCCGGGGCTGCGGCCCTGCTGGCGAGCCCAGCGCCCCAGAGCTCAGCCCAGCTCCCTTTTTCCCACAGAGGGTTTCCCCAGACGGCTTCCGCGGCTTGCGCAGACGCAAAACTCCCCCTTCGTCGTCCCAGCCGTGCCGCCAACGGTGGCTGCCTGGCTGCTGCCCTCCCTCCCCGGAGCGACGGCGCTGCCCTTGCAGCCCCCGCAGGTACCCACCCTCCCCTCCGCGCTGCCCCAGGCCACCGTCTGGCACGTGGTGCCGGGGGTCCAGGGGCAGGTGCTGCAGCTCCCCGCCGGGGTGCAGCTGCCACCTGGGGGGCACCTCCCAGCCCAGGGGCACCACCTGCAGCTTGGGCAGCTCCCCGCCGGGGGGCAGCTCCCTGCTGTGGGGCAGCTCCCCGCCGTGGGGCACCAGCTGCAGCTGGTGCAGCTCCCCGCTGTGGGGCAAAACCTGCAGCTGGTGCAGCTCCCAACCATGGGGCACCAGCTGCAGCTGGTGCAGCTCCCCGCCGGGGGGCAGCTCCCCCACACCGCTCCTCCCTGTGCCCCCTGTGTCCATCAGTGGGGACAGCCCATGGTGACGGGGACACTGGTACCCCACCATGCGCTGGGGCTGGGGCCCAGGGCCGTGCTCCATGGGGAGCTCCTGCACCCCGCAGGCACCTGCCTGTTGCAGGCCCCCGCCCAGCGCAACCCCCCGCCACCCCTCGTCCCGGGGCCTCCGCTGCGGGGGCAGGCGCTCCCCACGCCCCGCACCCTGAGCAGCAGCCGGGGGCAGCTGCCGGAGCCCTGCTTGCACGCCGTGGGGCTCAGCGAGGACCAGGGGCCCCCGCTGCCCGGCCCCACTGCCCCCAAGCCTGCCCAGGCTCCAAGGACCGCCAGCACCCAGACGGCGACGCCTGACGGTGAGTTTGGGGCTGGCACAGCCGGCCGCTGGGCGCCCCACACCCAGGGGCCATGGGAAAGCTGACATCGCCCGTCTTGGGGGATTTTCTTGCTTCGTCCTCAGCGGCGACAGCCCCGCAGGTGCCTGAGGAGCCCCCGCAGCTGCCCGAGCTGGGCCCTGATGCCTTTGCCGAGGCCTTTCCAGAGCTGGCAGGGGACAGCCAGCAGCTGCAGCACATGCAGGACGAGCTCCTGGCCGACCTGGACATCCCCATCCCCGGCATGGAGGAGCTGCTCAGCTGGCTCGATGCCGTGGAGCCCCAGGACGCCTTCCCCGATTTGCCCAGCAGTCCTGCCCTCAGCCGCTTCCTCTCGCAGCTGCCCGACCTCTGCGAGGACATCGAGGAGCCAAGCACGCAGGGACTGGAAGCCACAGGAGCCCTCGGTGAGGTCCCCTCAACCCCTGGGCTGCGCCCCGAGAAGCTTGAGGGTGGGCTGTCGCTGCAGTCCCCCGTCGTGCCAGCAGTGAGCCCCCCGCTCAGCCCTGCAGCCAGTCCCCTGCCCAGTGCGCTTAGGAGCCCCCTACCCAGTCCACCCCTGAGTCCCCCCAGGAGCCTCCCTGACACCCAGCTCCTCAGTGCCCTTAGTAGACCCCTGCCCCAACCCCCCCAGCGTTCCCTCAAGACCCGCCCCAACCCCAAGGTCCCCAGTGCCCTTAGTAGACCCCAGCCCAAATCCCCCCCGAGTTCTCCCAAGAAACGCCCCAACCCCAAGGGCCGCAGTGCCCTTAGTAGACCCCAGCCCAAATCCCCCCCGAGTTCCCCCAAGAAACGCCCCAACCCCAAGGGCCGCAGTGCCCTTCGTAGACCCCAGCCCAAATCCCCCCTGAGTTCCCCCAAGAAACGCCCCAACCCCAAGGGCCGCAGTGACCATAGGAGACCCCTGCCCAAACGCCCCCTGGGTCCCCTCAAGAGTCCCCCGCCTGCCCCTGCGTCCACCGGCACCAAGCGGGGGGCCAAGCGCCCTGCGCCCAGCAGCACCCCCGGGACAGCGCAGAGCTGCCAGCACAGGAGGCCGACGACGGAGAACCCCCCCGGCAAGGAGAGGAAGACGCTGCTGGGCCAGGCTGGCCAAGGCCGCAAGAGACCGTGCCAGGGGAAGACGGCTGGCAGCAGCACGGTGGCTGGCAGCAGCAGGGAAGCAGGCAGCAGCGCGCAGCAGCTGGCGATCAACAGCACCACGGCACCCAGCAAGAGAGCGCGAAGCCCGGGGGCTGCAGGGGGGCAAGGAGCAGCGGCGCCACCTCCCCGCAGAGCGCGGCTGCTGCCGGAGACTCCGAGTGGGGAGCCCCGTGCCGTGCGGCCCCAGGACAGGCTCTGTCCCCAGGCCAGCGGGGCCAGGACGCTGCAGCGCCAGCAGCCGGGGACAAAGACCCCCAGCGAGACTTTGCAGCCGCTGGGGGCCAGGGCCAAGGCGCTGGGGCCAGCGTGCCAGCTGGCCTGTGTGCAGCCGCAGCCCACCTCCAGCAGCCCCAGCAGCATGCCCAGCGCCCCGCCGACAGTGCCAGGCTCCAGCTACCCGTGACCGACCTCGGGCTTCTCCTCGACGGCCCCCGCAGCACCCAGGCAGGCACAGAGACCTCTGCAGGCACCTGCTCCAGCTTCAGCCACGCTCCTCAGCCCTTGCCCCTCTCGCTTGCCCTCTCCCCTCTCTCGTGCTGGAGCTAGGGGATGGGCTTGCCACTCACAGGGATGGCAACAGCGCCAATGGCAAATGCGCGCGCGCCTCACCCAGGAAGGTGGCAATGGCAAGCTGGGGAGATGCTGGCAGCAGCTGGGCTGGGAAAGCTTGGCCATGGCAACTGCTGCTTGGGACACCAAAGGGCTGAGAGACAAGACTTGCTTCTTCTTTCGGGGCATTGCTCTTCTTTCCTGCCTTCTGGATCAAATTCCTCTCCTTAGGTGGTCACTCAGCAAGGCCTCTGCCTGCAGAGCACTTCTTCTTGCACTGGCATGCCAAGGGGATAAGAACTGGGAGGTCTTTGGGATAGCAAATGATCAGTGGGATGGGAAGTGATGATGGGGATAGCAATTCATTGGAATGGGAAAAATGGGTTTTATTTGTATTAAATTTAAATTTTTTAATTTTCATTTAATTTATTGGTTTTCTTATTTATTTAATTAAATCCACTTTATTGACTGTGTTGTACGGTATGGCATTGTTTTATTATTATAAAATTATAAGTATTTAATAGTATTAAATATTTTTATATATTAATATCTTATAAACTGTAAGTATCATTATTTATTATTTTGTTGGTTTTTATTCCTTTTCTACCCTATTAAACTCTCTTTATCACAACGCACTGGTTTGGACTTTATTTTTCCTTCCGAGTCATTCTGGATTCACTCCGGATGGGGGGACACTAGCGAACGCCTGTGTGCTTCAGATCCAAGGTCACCTTTGCCCTCATTCAAGATACATATTTGCATCTGTTGTTGTGAAACAAAATTAACAACAGGAACAATAAAGTTACCTACTTGCTAGCAGCAGCTCTACATTTGCTGGGGTCTGCTCTGTGCATTTTGAAGACCATTCCATGCTCTTCAGCCCCTTCAGGAGGAAATGTATGGTTCTAGGAAAATGCGTCTTGACCTGATGCAAAGCTGTGACGCAGCCTGCAGCTGCTGCAAGCCCTGGCATTTTACCTGCAGCCCCTCCAACAACTCTGATGTTCCCTGCATCGACTTCAACCACTGCGGCAGGACCTGAGGCCCCTCAAAGCCTTGTCACACACCCTGCAGCCCCTCGAGCCCCTGGCATGGTCCCTGCAGCCCCTCCAGCCCCTGGCATGTTCCCTGCAGCCCCTCCAAGCCTGGCACAGGCCCTACAGCTGGCTCCAGGGACGACCCCGTTGCTGTCTCAGGCACCAATACACACAAGGGGAAGGAATGGGGAAGGAATGCATGCAGAAGTCATCTCGTTTCGGAAGGGCAGAAAGTCCTCCCAAGAAGAAGAAGGAGCAAGAGGAAGGCGAGGCAGCCTACCCCAAGGTAGGGCCATCCCAGGGCACAGGAGGCTGTTGGAAAGGAGAGCAGAGAGAAAAGCATCAGGAAGCAGGTGATCCCCATCCCTGGGCGAGCTGCGAGCCATGGGACAAGATTGCAGCTGTCCTCCAGGCGAGCACATTGTCAGCTGGCTGCTGCGCTGCTGGGATAGCAGCTGCGGGAGCCTGGCAGCAGAGGGCAGGGAAGCCAAGCAGCTGGGATCCTTCTCTGGGGAAGGGGGCACTGAGAAAGAGCTTGCAAACAGGGCACAAGCCCTCAGCCTCTGGAGGCGGCACCTGTCAGGCGTGAAGGAAAGGGATCCCTTCTGGGAAGATGCTGTGGGCTTGCTGAGGCTTGAAGAACAGATGGTGCTGGCTGCTACCAGCGTGCTGCAGCAGCGGCAAGACAGAGCCGTGGTGGTTTTCCTCAGCTGGGCAGCTGAGCTCCAGCACAAGCGCTCTCTCCCTGCCCCTCCTCCAACGCCAAGGGGAGAAAAGAGGCTGGCAAGGGCTCAAGGGCTGCCAGAAGGACAGGGAGATCACTCCACAAGGAGCGTCACGGGCAAAGCAGGCTCAGCACAGCCTGTTCCAGTCCAGCCCGGGGCCTGCTGCTACGGGGGCTCTCCACAGGCCGCGGCCTCCTCCAGGCCACAGCCACCTGCTCCACCGGGGGCTCCTCCACCCGCAGGGGGGCTGCAGCATGGAGATCTGCTCCACGGGGGACCCATGGGCTGCAGGGGGACAGCCTGCTCCACCAGGGGCCTCTCCCTGCACAGGCCGCAGGGGAACTGCTGCTGTGAGCCTGGAGCACCTCCTGCCTCCTGCTGCACGGACCTTGGGGGCTGCACAGAGCTTTCTCACTCCTCCCTGAGCCAGACGCTGCTGGGCAGCAGCTTTTGTTCCCTTTCTTAGATGGGCTCTCCCCCAGGCGCAAACATCATCCTTTTGCTCTGCGTTCTGGGCAGCAGCGGGTGGGTCCCTCTTGGAAGGAGCCTCCTGGAAGCGGCCCTGAGCTCCCATGGGGCAGCTGCTGCATTCTCCTCACAGAGGACACCCCTGCAGCCCCCCGCTCCCACAGCCTGGCCACGCAAACCCAAGCCAAGACACCGAGCGAGCCTCCCTGATTGCCAGCCAGCAGCTGGCTCAGCCTGGGACCCCAGGCCAGTGCCCACAAGACTCTCCTGGGCCTTGAAAAGCAAGCCTTGTGGGGACGGAGCACCCACAAAGAACGGACTCACACAACAGGACTCCTTGCCAACACCGCCTCACAGACACCTGGGCCTTGAGCGGGTAGCTCACCTTGAGCGAGCTCATTTCCTTCCCAGTAGCTGAAATGTGCCCTTAAGGGGGCATTTGGGGGCTACAGCGTGCTGCTGAGAGGGATGTTGGAGCTCCTGCAGGGCAGTGCTTCCACTAAGGCAAGGCCTTTTCTGCATCTTCTACTGCCCTGCAAGCGAGGATGCTTGGGGCACACAAGAAGCTGGCAGGGGACACAGCTGCAGGGATTGCAGGGATTCCTAAAGTCATAGCCAAATACAAGAAAGACAGGAGGACGTGATGCTTCCGAGAGAAAGGAGCTCGCTTTGGGGTCCAAATCCATCCATTTTTCAAATTAAAATATTTTCATATATTTTATTTGGGGCCTCCTCCTCCACCATTACTTTCTCCAACACATACTCCTCCTCCTCATTTTCTAGGATTTTTCTGTTTTTTATTTTTTGGCCTCCTCCTCTCCCACCTCCTTCTCCTCACCCACTTTTTTTGTATTTGTGATTTTTTTGGCCTCCTTCTCCACAACCTCCTCCTCCTCCATGTCCTCCTCCTCCTCTTTTTTGTCTTTTACATTTTGGCCTCTTCCTCCTTTTCAACTCCTCCTCCACCACTTCCTCCTCCTCCTCCACCACATACTACTATATATATATATATATATTTTTTTTATTATTATTATTTTGGACTCCTCCTCCACAACCTTCTCCTCCGCCACCTCCTCCACCTATGCTTCTTTTGTTTGGATTTTTTTTTTTTTGGCCTCAACCTCAAACACCTTTCCTTCCGCAACGTCCTCCTACTATTATTTTGTTATTTTTTCGATGTTTTTGGCCTCCTGTTCCACCGCCTCCTCCTTGTCCACCGCCTCCTCCTCGTCCACCGCCTCCTCCTCGTCCACCGCCTCCACCGCCTCCTCGTCCACCGCCTCCTCCTCCACCGCCTCCTCCTCCACCGCCTCCTCCTCCTCCTCCTCCACCGCCTCCTCCTCCTCCACCGCCTCCTCCTCCTCCTCCTCCACATCCTCCACCGCCTCCTCCTCCACCTCCTCCTCCACCTCCTCGTCCTCCACCTCCTCCTCCACCACCTCCTCCTCCACCACCTCCTCCTCCACCACCTCCTCCTCCACCACCTCCTCCTCCTCCACCGCCTCCACCTCCTCCACCGCCTCCACCTCCTCCACCGCCTCCTCTTCCTCCACCACCTCCTCCTCCTCCTCCACCTCCTCCTCCACCTCCTCCTCCTCCACCTCCTCCTCCTCCTCCTCCTCCACCGCCTCCTCCTCCTCCTCCACCGCCTCCTCCTCCTCCACCGCCTCCTCCTCCTCCACCGCCTCCTCCACCGCCTCCTCCTCCACCGCCTCCTCCTCCACCTCCTCCTCCTCCACATCTTCCTCCTCCTCCTCCTCCTCCTCCTCCTCCTCCTCCTCCTCCTCCTCCTCCTCCTCCTCCTCCTCCTCCTCCTCCTCCTCCTCCTCCTCCTCCTCCACCACCACCACCTCCTCCACTACCTCCTCCTCCTCCTCCTCCTCCTCTCCATTTATAGGGAGGAGCAGCCACACCCCCGGTTGATGACAAGCTATTTGCATAATAGCTAACAATCGCTACCCAGGCAACCAGGCCACAAGCAATGCATCACAGAGCGTCATCAAGTTGCTAGGAGCCGCCAGCTGCTACCTTACAGGGCTACGGTGCCATGGTCCTGTGGGATTACAAACAGAACTAGAATTAGGAGCGGTGGTCAACGCTCAGCACCAGAGAGGGTGTTTTGTTTTGGAGTCCTCCGCCTCCTCCTCCTCAACCACCTCCTCCTCCACCTCCTTCTCCTCCTCCACCTTCTACTCCTTCTCTTTTGTTTTTTGTTTTTTTTTTTGGCCTCCTCCTCCACCACCTCCTAGTCCTCCTCCACCTCCTCCTTTTTGTTTTTCTTTTTTGCTGCCACTTCCTTCTCTCACATTCTACTATTTCTCCTCCACCTTCTTCTCTCCTCTTCCACCTCCATCGTGTCCCTCTGCCTAGCCCTTGCTCACCTCCTCTTTTGTCACCGCTTCCTACTCATCCGTCTCCTTTTCCAGAAATGCCGCCACCTCCTCAATCTTCTCCGCCACCTCCTCAATCTTCTCCGCCACCACCTCCTCCTCCGCCACCTCCTCCACTGCCCCCTTCCCCTCTTACCCCCCCCCCCCTTTTCCACCTATGCCTCTTCCTCATCCTCCTCCTTTTCTGTTTCCATCTTCTCCCATCTCCCCTCTCCAGCACTCTGGCTCCCACTGCCCCCCTTTGGCCCTTTTATAGGGAGGAGCAGCCACACCCCTGATCGATGACAAGCCATTTGCATAATAGCTAACAATCGCTACCCAGGCAACAAGCAACGCATCACAGAGCGTCATCAAGATGATAGGAGCCGCCAGCTGCTACCTTACAGGGCCACGGTGCCATGGTCTTGTGGGGTGACAAATGGAACTAGAATTAGGAGCGGTGGGCAGCGCTCACAACCAGAGCCTCCCAGAGAAGCCGCCTTGGCACACCTGGTTCGTGGCAACTTTTCCTGACATCTCTGGGCTCACCATCATTGCTACCAGCATGCCTTAGCAAGGAGCATGCAGAGGAAGTTGGCCAGGAAGTTTCTGCCGAGGTGGAGGAGGCTGTGGAGGAGGAATAGTCAGTAGGGCTGGAGAAGGAGAAGGAGGAAGAGGCAGTGGAGGTGGAGGAGGTGTTGGAGGTGCAAGAGGCAGGGAAGGAGGAGAAGGAGGAGGAAAATGAGAAATAGGATTAGCAGGCGGGGGACGAGGAGGATGCGGTAGACAAGGAGGAGGCAGTGAATGAGGAGGAGGCAGTGGACAAGAAAAAGGCCGTGGATGATGAGGAGGAAGTGGTGGAGGAGGACGTGCTGGAGGTATCATAGAATCACAATTGTTAGAGGAGACCTTCACATTTGTCCGGTCTAGTCATCACTGTACTACCAATGTCACCCAATAAACCATGTTCCTAAGCACCAGCTCCAACCTGTCCTTGAACACCCTGCTCCTCTGGGGCGTCCTCCACAGGTCGCAGCCTCCTCTAGGGCAGATCCACCTGCTCCACCGGGGGCTCCTCCAGCCACAGGGGGGCTGCAGCGTGGAGATCTGCTCCACGGGGGACCCATGGGCTGCAGGGGGACAGCCTGCTCCACCAGGGGCCTCTCCCTGCACAGGCCGCAGGGGAACTGCTGCTGTGAGCCTGGAGCACCTCCTGCCTCCTGCTGCATGGACCTTGGGGGCTGCACAGAGCTTTCTCACTCCTCCCTGAGCCAGACGCTGCCGGGCAGCAGCTTTTGTTCCCTTTCTTAGATGGGCTCTCCCCCAGGCGCAAACATCATCCTTTTGCTCTGCGTTCTGGGCAGCAGCGGGTGGGTCCCTCTTGGAAGGAGCCTCCTGGAAGCGGCCCTGAGCTCCCATGGGGCAGCTGCTGCATTCTCCTCACAGAGGACACCCCTGCAGCCCCCCGCTCCCACAGCCTGGCCATGCAAACCCAAGCCAAGACACCGAGCAAGCCTCCCTGATTGCCAGCCAGCAGCTGGCTCAGCCTGGGACCCCAGGCCAGTGCCCACAAGACTCTCCTGGGCCTTGAAAAGCAAGCCTTGTGGGGACGGAGCACCCACAAAGAACGGACTCACACAACAGGACTCCTTGCCAACACCGCCTCACAGACACCTGGGCCTTGAGCGGGTAGCTCACCTTGAGCGAGCTCATTTCCTTCCCAGTAGCTGAAATGTGCCCTTTCGGGGGCATTTGGGGGCTACAGCGTGCTGCTGAGAGGGTTGTTGGAGCTCCTGCAGGGCAGTGCTTCCACTAAGGCAAGGCCTTTTCTGCATCTTCTACTGCCCTGCAAGCGAGGATGCTTGGGGCACACAAGAAGCTGGCAGGGGACACAGCTGCAGGGATTGCAGGGATTCCTAAAGTCATAGCCAAATACAAGAAAGACAGGAGGACGTGATGCTCTTGATAGAAAGGAGCTGGGTTTTGGGTCAAAATCCGTCCCTTTTTCTATCCCGGAGACCCCCAAGGGCGTAGGACAGCAGCACTGCAGGGCAGCAAGAGATGCTGTGCATTTCTCTCGTCCCCCTGAGACAGCCACTGGGTGACGATGGTGCCAAGTGTCTGGAAAGAGACCTTGCTTTCTCAGGCCCAGGTGTCCAGCTGCACACCAAGGCCGTCCCTGGCTTCCAGGCGCAGTTGCCAGGCCCGAGGCCGAGCTCCCCTGCGAACCCCCAGCCCAGCAGACCTTGCTCCTGGCATTGTGGAGCAGCCATTTCACGGCAGCCTTTTCTCCTGGCAGTCAGCTTAGCGCCGAAAGCTCTGTCACCGGGACACCCGAGAGCCGTGGCAGCTCAGCAGAGAGTCACTGTCAGCCTTGGAGCTCACAAAGGTGGGTGGCCGCAAGTGCCCTGAGCGTCCAGCTCGCAATGAGGACTGCTGTGGCACTCAAATTGTCACCTGTTTGCTGCGATGCTGGGATACCTGCTCTGGTAGCCTGGCATCAGAGGCCAGGGAAGCCAAGCAGCTGGGATCCTTCTCTGAGGCAGGGGACACTGAGAGTGGAAATGGAAATGGGGCACAAGCCCTCCGCCTCTCAAAGGAACCCCTCAGATGTTTTGGTATAGTAAACTTACGTATATCTGTGTGACTCTAGACCACAACATGTTAGTGTTCTGGTTTGTCCACTGCTTTGTTGTGGGGGCTTTGAGTTGGCCTCTACTCTTTAGGTGAATGCTGACTTCATATCTATGGTGCACTTTATTCTTAAAATGGGAAGTTTCTACCAATTTCCTGTCCAAAGTTCCTCATAAGCCAACTGCAATCATCATTTCAGATGTATCTCCCAACTTACACATTTCCTAATTCTCCTTGATATTTACTCAAGAAATGCATTTTCACAGAGACATCATATTTTTCTCTCAGCTGGCATCTGGCTGAGCAGAATGATGTCCTTTAATTCCCTTCCACACAATAGGCAACTTGTTCCTTCTGTCTTCTGAACACTTCCTCCTAAGTTCAATGTGAATACAAGCAGCAGAATTTTGCCTCATGTCTTAAATGTGTGGCAGGGCTGCCCTGTCAGGTGTATTTATACTGGAGAAAAAAAAAAAAAAGAATAGCCATACACACCATATAACCACTTAACTTTTTCAGTTCTTCTGTTAACAGTGCATGAACATGGGGTTTTGTTGTTTTATTGTTTGTTTTAAACTCCTGACTGCCATATAGCAAACATGACAAAAAAAAAAAAAAAAAAAAAAAAAAGAAAAACAAAAAAAACACCCTTTGTTGAGAATCTCTAAGCATGGCTCTACTTTGTATTATCAAATGTCACTTCACCTGAACCATTTCAATCACAAGGGATATCCTTCTGTCAGGCTCGGTAGGACTTCCCAACTTTATGTCACCTGGAAATCTCAAAGCTCATATGTAATTTTTAGTCTTTGGCCACCACGTCCATACTGAACATACCTAAATTTGAAGTCATCTCTGCTCTGAATAGGAAGTTGGGTTTTCAGAGCTCCCTTCCAGCCTACATTTCTCCATGAGTCTTTGCCTCCTTAGCAGCTGCAGTTTCAGAACTGTCTCTGAGAATCACTACAGGTAACCTCTCCTTTGCCGGTAATTCCCTCTTCGAACAGTGTGAACAATTGCAAACTCCCTTGATTCACTTGCAGCCCCAAAGCCCAAATCCATAGATAAGGTATCAGAAGCTCACAGAAAGTGAAATAGATGTAGTTCATCCCCTGTGTAGGGGAACACTGGTCCTACAAAGGCAAGCTACTAAATTCTCTGGAAACAAATTAGCTTTAATAAATTATCTTGTAAATTCCACATTACCCGCTACTTCCCTAGTCTTATCTCTTCTTGCTACAAAACTTTGCCCAGCGTTGATGTCAAACTAACAGGCCTGCACTTGTCTGGATCACTCTTTACATTCTCCTGGACAGAAGTATATTTGTTACTCTCCCATTCTGGGGACTATCCCTGATTTGCACAGTTGTGATGTATTTTTCCTACTTGAGTTGTTGTTCTGTGTGCCAATGCTGTTAATAGGCTAGGTAGATATCAGCTTGTCATTTTTCACTTGAATCACTGTAGATTTTTATTTCACCTCAGATGATGTTGTGCCTAGTGCCCTACCCTCATTTGCAATGGGAATCCTGTCACTGCCCTTAATATCACATTGTTGTTGCTGTTAGATGCAGGAAATAAGATTTGCAGCATTTGAGACATCATTAACTTTTGATCTATTTTTGCCTCGAGTATGCAACTGTCCTAATTTGTTCTCTTTGTTCCCCCTGGGTTCTGTGGCTTAAGTATCATTTACTATTATTGTTTAATTTCCTATGTGAAGGAGGTTTTGGGTCATTCGTACTTTATTTTTGCAGTTTTTAACCTCTGAAATGTACCTTTTCTCATTGCTTTTTTCCCATCGGAATTTTGAATTTTAACCCTGCCTTCTCTGCACTCCAGTCCCAGAGATGCTTAGTCAGACTCAATGATTCATTTCCTTAGATTTCAAAGTTTGCATTTGTAAGCCTCAAAAATTTCATTCTAAGCCTGGTTTTGTTTTATGTTTTGTTTTATCAGTTTTATGGTATGATAAGCTTTTGCTTCCACTGAAGGGTAGAAGTCATTATGAATAGTGCCAACAAAACAGAAACATAACAATGAAAATGATATTTGAATTCAGAATAGGTATTTAAAAAGTTCACCTTCTCCAGCACAAATGGGGAAAGTAAAATCAATAAATAAATAAATAGAGCAGTCCTAAATCATCAAAACTGGCCAAAGAATTAGAAGAAGCACTATTTTTCCAAGGCTGCAATGTTTTCCATTCATCTCACTGGGCCAGCAGAGCACTAGAGAGCTGGATGCACTGAACTCCTGGCTCATACCCTAAATGACCTGCAGGAAGATCTTCTTATCTCTGTCCCCCCGTTTCTCCTTTCAATCTCTGTTTTGTCTGTTTGTATCACTAGCTATCAAAGCGCTACTGAGATATGCACGTGCAGCACCCAGCACAACCTTGTTTCAGGCTCCAGTGGGACCTTTAGGCATTACCATCCTATAAACAAGTAACAGTGATAGTGAGCGTAATTACAGTCGTCAAACTATTCCAGCTCCACTTCATTAGCCATGCCCTGAGCTAAATAACATTTTAATCAGTTTGATATGTCACCTGTGGCTTTCTTCACTGTCACTTGCAATCCAGCAAACTCCTTCCTTCATGTTTCTAGATTAGACAGAGGGTTCTTAACTGCAGACATCCACTTCCCTGTTCAGGAAGCAGTGAGACCTTTCATCTTCACCCAGAATTAAGATGATATCCAAGCATCATGAGACACAGCGCGTGTGTCTCCTAGGCCCATCCCATAAGAGCAGGACATTTACCTCACATGAGAAGAAGACTTAATGCAGAGGCAAAGCAAGATACTCGGTGTCAAAGCCATGTCTGGATGATCATTAAAGACAGATCAAAATTACCCAGTACAGGAGGAAAATCTATCATTTGAAGAAGATTATGGTCTCTGATTATTAGTTTCAAAATTAGTTTTTTTCTTTGGATTTCCTCTGAACTTAAACTTAGTTTGGAATGCCTTTGGTTTTGAATAGTTCTGAAATTGTATTACTTCTCCTAAGTAAGTTGATAGTCTGTTCTATTTACGTGAAATTCAAATAATATTGTGAAGGATCTGCCATCACTTTTACTGTGTGCCAGGCCGAGAGCCTTCCTGTACTTAAAGGCAACCTATAGGAAAGCTGGGGAGGGGGTCTTTATCAGGGCCTGGAGTGACAGGACATGGACTAATAGCTTTACACTGAAAAGTTAGATTTCTAATATATGTTAGGAAGAAATTCTTTACTGATAGTACTTCACATCCAGCCACTCCAGCCCCTGGCATGTTCCCTGCAGCCCCTCCAAGCCTGGCACAGGCCCTACAGCTGGCTCCGGGGACGACCCCGCTGCTGTCTCAGGCACCAATACACACAAGGGGAAGGAATGCATGCAGAAGTCATCTCGTTTCGGAAGGGCAGAAAGTCCTCCCAAGAAGGGGAAGGAGCAAGAGGAAGGCGAGGCAGCCTACCCCAAGGTAGGGCCATCCCAGGGCACAGGAGGCTGTTGGAAAGGAGAGCAGAGAGAAAAGCAGCAGGAAGCAGGTGATCCCCATCCCTGGGCGAGCTGCGAGCCATGGGACAAGATTGCAGCTGTCCTCCAGGCGAGCACATTGTCAGCTGGCTGCTGCGCTGCTGGGATAGCAGCTGCGGGAGCCTGGCAGCAGAGGGCAGGGAAGCCAAGCAGCTGGGATCCTTCTCTGGGGAAGGGGGCACTGAGAAAGAGCTTGCAAACAGGGCACAAGCCCTCAGCCTCTGGAGGCGGCGCCTGTCAGGCGTGAAGGAAAGGGATCCCTTCTGGGAAGATGCTGTGGGCTTGCTGAGGCTCGAAGAACAGATGGTGCTGGCTGCTACCAGCGTGCTGCAGCAGCGGCAAGACAGAGCCGTGGTGGTTTTCCTCAGCTGGGCAGCTGAGCTCCAGCACAAGCGCTCTCTCCCTGCCCCTCCTCCAACGCCAAGGGGAGAAAAGAGGCTGGCAAGGGCTCAAGGGCTGCCAGAAGGACAGGGAGATCACTCCACAAGGAGCGTCACGGGCAAAGCAGGCTCAGCACAGCCTGTTCCAGTCCAGCCCGGGGCCTGCTCCTGCGGGGGCTCTCCACAGGCCGCGGCCTCCTCCAGGCCACAGCCACCTGCTCCACCGGGGGCTCCTCCACCCGCAGGGGGGCTGCAGCGTGGAGATCTGCTCCACGGGGGACCCATGGGCTGCAGGGGGACAGCCTGCTCCACCAGGGGCCTCTCCCTGCACAGGCCGCAGGGGAACTGCTGCTGTGAGCCTGGAGCACCTCCTGCCTCCTGCTGCATGGACCTTGGGGGCTGCATAGAGCTTTCTCACTCCTCCCTGAGCCAGACGCTGCTGGGCAGCAGCTTTTGTTCCCTTTCTTAGATGCAAGATCTTCTTAAATTCAGTCCAGCCAAGTAGGAAAAGTAAATGTGGACAGCTGTATCTTGGCAAAGAAGATAGTAGGGAGCAAGGAGGTTCAGCAGTCAAGATGGAAGGTGATGCCATGAGGCTTACAGGCTAGTAGTGTTCTAGTGAAACCCAGCCTGAAGAAGAAGAAACCTGCCTGACTACTTGATGTGAATAACAGACTCTGTTCAGCTCTTTCCTAACATAGAAACGGTGCTGACTGCTTCTTCAGAGTAACAGAAGTTCGTGATACTACTGAAGTAGTTGTGGTTCAGATGTAGATCTGATTTCTCCTAAGCACACTGAATTCACAACTGTTGATCCTCCAGAGGAGGCTTTGCAATTGAACACCTGGAGAATAGGTAAATTTCCCGCTGTTGTTCTCCTCTCCTCTTGTTTTGTTTTGTTTTGTTTTGTTCCTAGTAGCATAGGCTTAAGACTCTGAAGAAACAGGCTGCTTTTTTTCATTTCCAGCACTGGCTGTTCCTCCTGAGCCCCGCCTTCTATTTTTGCAGTCATAGGATATGTGAATGTAAATTCGTGGAGAGAGGTAGAAAACTCTTTCAACTGGTGTTTTTTCGGCTATGTGGGGAGAAGAAATAGAGTGGCTTTGAATATTCTGGCTCTTATTCAGAGCAGCATGTGGAGGGAGACAGATGCGTTTGCTTTTTTAGTGCAATGGCTTCAGAAGCAAGAGGGGAAAAAGCACTTTCTCTGGGAGCTGAAGAAGGTGTCCTAATCACCGGAGAGGTTTCTAAATGGCATATCTTTGCGAGCGTTCCTGTAGTCCGGAGGTTTTTGTTTGTTTGTTTGACGTTGGAAGGTTTTACTCTTAATATTCACGTCCTTCAGCAGAAGTGAGAAATGTGATTTTATTTTGTGCAGTGTCGTGGACCCTCCGAAATCTCCTGGGAACGATGAATACCTCGCCCAGTACCAATGTGATGACGGTGGAGACAAGGAGAAAGCAAGAAGATCAAAAGAACGTGACCTCATTTCAAAAGAAACCGTTTTGTACGGCAAAGGGTCTTGTGAGCCTGGTGAGAAATTGCGGCATACTTCCTCTCTCGAGTCTGCCACTGAATGTAGCTCTAAAAACCTTTCCTCCTCAGCTGTTACAGAGAGATGCCAAGATACAAAGGACAAGACTAAAACCACTGAGAAAGAGCATTACCAAAGCAAGAGGGAACATGCTCCTAGTGAAGAGAAGGAGAGTCAAAAAGCAGGTCCTTCCAGCAAGAGAAGGATAAAGTTGAATACAAAGAATACAAACTTGAGCTCCTGATTGGCTTCATGCTGAACTCTGTGCTGTTCTTGTCCTAATCTTGGTCTCTCCATAGATAATATGGTTTAAATCCAAATAGAATCGTGCGATGAGGAAGATCTCACTGCAACAAATTCAACATCTAAAATCAAAGTTGACATTTTCCGTGATTTTCTTCCTGAGCAGAAGTGTGCGGTACTCCTTTTATATTAACGTAGAGATTATTTCAAACAGTCTTGAAGTGCTTGATGACTTAACAGTCTGCAGATTTATTATCAAATCAAAAAAACCCCGACTTGGTAGACTATTTTTTTCCCAGTTTTGAATGACCACTAGGAAGAAGGTTATTCCGGCATCAAGAAAGTCATGTGGAATGTAACAAAATTTACTGAACCAGTAAGTAAAACTTATATTTTTCTATTTGTTCCATTGTTTCGACTCTTCTGACCCTTCTGGACGGCATAGATAACAGAGGGGAGATCGTGGTAATCGGAGCTACTAACAGACTGGATTCTATAGATCCTGCTTTACGAAGACCAGGACGCTTTGGCAGACACTTCCTCTTCAACTTGCCAAATTAAGAGGTGAGAACTTAAATTCAACGTTAGTGCTACCATGGCAAAGTCCAACTTTATAGGAAAAAAAAAAAATTGACAACTTGAACAAAAGAGTGATACGTGGAGACACTGCGTTGTTCCATGGAGGGCAAATCTGGTACTGGATATATATGGTCAGGATGATACCACCAAGTAGTTAGTTCTATAATCAAACCTTTCATTCCCAAAGTTGTACCTGTTTGCTTAATTATTTAGTCCACTTGGGTGTTTTCATCATGAAGTTGTGTTTTTGGTCTCAATCCTTCACTTATGAATGAATAGGGGACGTGTTTGCATTTGATTGTGCCCCTGCTCGGTGGTAGTAGTTTGAGTCATAATTCTTTTCTTCTTTATAGTAATTGTAGCAATTGGAAGCATTGTGCCAGAAGTGCTTTCTGTGAATTTACTGACTGGAAAGCAAATGTGATGAAGTAATGAGACTGTCCCAATGAAAGCTTGCTAAGTTTTAGAGAAGTTTTTTGGACAGCAAAGAAATGTTTCTGGATAAATTTTTCATTACAGTATTTTCCTCTGGGTCCTTAGGTCTCGTAGTTTGGAAACTTGTTATTGAAGCTATAAATGCCTTTTCTTTCACTGTAGGTTCCTAGAAAAAGTTCAGTATAACAAATAAGAAATATTCAATTTCCTGGTTGACAATGCAGAGTGTATATTAAATAACTGTAAAATACTTGAAAGTTGAGCAAGTAAGAAAAGTGTATTAGTAGATGAGGGGTTTTGAGGGAGGACTGTTTTGTTTTTTGTTGTTTGTTTGTTTGCCTTTTGGTTTGTTTGTTTCTTGTTGGTATTTTTAAGGAAAACTTGGGACAAGCTAAAATGCAATGATTTTGCTTCCAGGCTAGAAAAGAAATTGTCAAGATTCATACTCGTGACTGGACCCCTCAGCCACCGGACATGTTGCTTGATGAACTAGCTGAGAAATGCATTGGTAAGACTGAAACAGAAACGGATTCTTGCTTGTGACCAAGTTGTAAAGAACCTTAGCTTGTACCAGGCAGTACCCATGCTCTTGTGCCTTGTTGCACAACTAGTCAACGAGGCAGCTGGCACGCCTTCATAGCAATCTGTGTGAGATCCTTTCATCTATTTACTCTTTGTTGTCGTTCCTCTTGTTGTCTGAGAACATTAAATGGTTCTGGGGCATCTTCCTCAAGAGTATAGTTTTTGATGAGGAGTCTGCTTCAGCTGCGTAAGTGCAGGATATCAGGCAGTGAGCAACATGAAACATCCCTGCAGAGCGGTAGCACTTTGAATTCCCTGTTAAGCTGTTTGGTTTTGGCATTACAAATTCTTTAAATGTTGCATGTTGTAAACCTGGGCCTTGACTGATGTAACGTTTGATTTTTGTTTGTTAGGAGACTGTGGTGCAGATATCAAATCCCTCTGTACTGAAGCTGCGCTGTGCTCTCTACGCCAATGCTATCCTCAGATTTATGCAAGTAGGGAGAAGTTGCTACTAGACGTTAATTCTATTAAAATAAAAGCAAAGGACTTTTTCATGGCTATGAAGAAGGTTGTTCCAGCTTCAAACCGGATCAAGGCTTCACCCGTACAAGCACTATCACCCATTTTCAAGCCACTTTTTCAAAGATCAGTAGAGAATATTTTACAAGTTGTGCAGAAGATCTTCCCGCATGCACAGCTTGCACTGAAGGAGGACCGACAGCAAGGTATAACCACAGCATCCACTTCTTTATAATTCTGCTAAAGCAAAAACTTGTGGTTTGTGCAATCAACTTATAGCTTTCAGACATAATGGTGGTAGAATTTTATTATTTGCATGTGCATGTCTTTTTTTTGGGCAAGTCTGGAATACAACACATAGGTTTTATTGTGGATTCGAAACTGAAATGCCAAATGGAAGCTCTGAATGACTCAATACACAGTAAAGGACGATGCGTTCTCTACTGAAGCATCCTGCTTCTGACGGCAGCTAAGATAATTAGCATTTGTAGAGGTTGACTTGAGGTTTGAAGTATAAGGCACCTATTTTTCTTTAAAAAATCAAAACTCAGATCTTTGGAGGGGAAGCATTTCTAGGTCAATGTTTCTAATTCCTTTCTGAAGAATGTCAGGACCAGGATACAAGTATACCTGGTCTAAGCTAAATATTGTTTTAGCTATCATCATTTTTAACCAGTCTCCTAATTTAAATGTTTGTGGATTGTACTATACACGTGAGATCAATTAGCATTGATACTTACTAGATGAATGGAATTCTGTGGCCATCACATCCTTTATCCCCGTGCTTTCATTGTGGGAACCTCCTCCAGAAAGAAATGGTCTTGTTTGTTTTGTTTTTTTTTTTAGCTATTTAGCAACTGCAGAAATTGTTCGTAATCTCCTTTATTCTAAGGGGGAGAAAAAAATCACCAAGAGTAGCATACCTTATACATACACATCAGTGGGACTTAGTACAGCTTTGTAGGGCCTTGTGCCATCTCCTTAGATCTGTGGTGGGCTGAACTCTAGGAAATAGCTTTCAGTGTGTGCTCTCAAATGAAGAAAGGGTTTTGGCACTGATTTAGAAGCTGTATTAATGGAAGAGAAAGAGACAAAGGCTATTCAGGAAAGTTAACAAACCTCTTTTGCCTTTCAGAGCATTTCAATCCTATTTTACAAGATGATATGTTTGACAGTGATGACGATGCATCCTTGGTTTCTGGAGATGAATTAAAAGATGGAATGCCTAACGGACCAGAGAAAAAATGCCTCTGTTTCAGCAGGTAAAGAAAGATAGATCCCTGTTATGTTTAAATTCTCAGGTCTGCTGAGTCTTTGTAAACAGTTCCAGCTGTTAAAAGTGCGAGGGGTGGTAGACGAAGGGGCAACATCAAGTTTGTGTGTTGAAGGGGCGCTTGGTATTCACAAGAAGAAAGGGTGGAGGGACTAAAGTTGTAATGAAGTTGCTCTGAATGACCAAATTGAAAAGCCCAGGCTTCTCTTCGTAAGCCAAAGTGATCCGTAGACTACCAGAACACGTTGACTTAATCCATGGCATTCTTTGAAAGACTCAAGACCACATAAATGTGCAGTCTGTCCTTTTAGCTAAAAATAGCCCAACTTTATGGGTTTGTGTTGCCACCTTTTGCCCTTCTGTTTTCCAGGATTGTTAAACCAGTAGTGAATTATGTAGCAGAAAGAAAACTGAGAAAGGGCTTGTTAAAACACCTTGAGAAAAAATTGAATGGTGTCTTTATTTGTTAAGCCACCAAGTTGTGTTAATCTTGTGATATTTTAGTATGGAAGTCATGCAAGCCCACAGTTGGAAAGTTAGATCATGTTGTCACAGCTGGATCAGTTATTTTTCTCCGTTTCTATTGCTGTGCTGTCCAGAAGATTTTCTATGCTTTAGAGCAAGGCTAAGTCTCTAGCATCTTTGATTTAAGCCAGCAGAGGTACAGCCTGATTGTAGTGGGGAAACAAATGCTCCTCACCAATTTATTTTTAAATAAAAATAAATTTAAAATAAAGTAAATAATAAATATATAATAAATAATAAATTTATAATAAAGTAAAGCAAGATTGCAGGGATATTAATTTGCAGTCTTGGTTTAGTAAAGAATAGGAAACACAAGGGAAGAAGGTGAAACAATTGGAATGAGTGAATAACTTAACTGGAAATCTTACATGTATTTAATGTACCGCTGCCATTTGGATTATTTGGGGAGGGAAAAGAAAGTCTATAGGAAAATTACTTGGAACATCTGTGTGTCTATTCAGCACCTCATTTATAAGCTTGTTTTCTTAACTCTTGTTCTAGGAGTGCTTTCTGCGAACCAACATCATGCCAGCCCCGTCTGCTAATAGTAGGAAAAGAAGGGTACGGCCAGGTTTCTTACGTGGCACCTGTGGTGTTGCACGTTTTGGAGAAGTTTCCCATTCACACCCTGGACCTTTCTGTTCTGCTTACAAACGTTGCATCGCCAGAAGAAATTTGCGGACAGGTACCTTTTTTTCTTTTTCTTCTCATCGGATTCACTGACTGTATGTAAAGGATCAATCGAGTTGCAAGTAAGGTGAGCAAAATTAATTGGTAATGGAGGTGGCCTTGTTTTAATGTGCTGGGATGTTTGCTTCTGTCTGAAAATCCCCTTTTCATTTAGACAGCACCACAAACAATCTGGATGTTGTACATGTCGACATTTTCCATACCCAATTTTACAGTGAGGCTGTTGCTAGCAGCTCAGGAAGCTGGGCGGTGTTGCTAACGAACATCTCTTTGTGGAAAGAAATGCTGTTCATGTCACTGGGATCCAGAAAGTAGTTCTCATTGCCTCCTAGGACTGTGTGCTCCCAGTAGATGGCTCTGTATCAGACTGCATGTCGGCTACTTTTTGTAGGCTTCTTCTAAATTATATTAGTAAGGCAACCAAGGTTTGGGGCTTCTGTTTATTTTGTTTTCGCACGGACATACACAACTTGTGCTGTTGCAGTATGTGCACTAAAAGCATTAACATTCAGAAAACACTTCATTTGCACGGTGATGTGGTTTTAACTAGAAAAAATGAACAGATTTGGTGTTTTTACTTTTAGGCAGGAAATCCATTTTCTTGTTTGGCATCACTACCTTAAAATACTTTTACCTTTAGTGGAAACGTTTGAGAGCCATACAAGTAAGGACAGACATGTTACACGACTGAATACTGATGTGTCCCTTAAGAGGGACATTTCCTTTCTTTGTTATGTGATGATTGTGGTTGTGGCCATATAGCTACGGTGTCTAGCCACTGCCTGAATATATCCTTCCCATCTTCTGACTAGAGTTCTCCGAATACTGATAATCTGAAAAGGTGCACAGAGAAATTCCTTATGTGAAAGGATGCTTGCCACTCTGTTCACGTAGTTTCGTTTCATGGGGCAGTCAGATGGCTATGTAGCTATGTATTAAGAGGTTCTTGTACGTGTTTTAGTTTTCTTACGCAAGCTTTCCTTTTCACTAGCTGATCCGAAATGCTCAGAAGACAGCACCAAGCACAATTTATGTCCCAGATATCCATTTATGGTGGGACAACGCTGGACCTGCCTTGAAACTTACTTTTCTAACTCTACTACGTAACATTCCAGCATTTTTGCCAGTTTTGCTGCTTGCTCCGTCTGATGTACGTCACTCAGATCTCCCAGAAGAGGTATTTGTCAATACTTTCCTTACTATTTCTTCAGTGTCTTGTAATTCATGAATGCTTTCAGCATCAAAATGCTGTGCTTTCTTAAATGCATGCTGTTATTACTCAGGCACCCTAACAAATCACTTAAAATTTGCTTAGAGAAAAAGAATACTGTGAAAGCATCTGCTTAAGGTTTTTTCTGAGTCAAGCAAGTGACTTTCACCCCCTTCTCACACATGCAAATAATAAATTAATACAATAATTCTGGTGGCTACAAAGTGGTTCAGTCAAGAATATGCAGTGCTTGAAATGACAAGAGGATGTTTTTACTGAAGAGATTTCTTCTGACAGTCTGCCATTCCATGCTATGTTGGGTAAACTGCTAATAATGCAATTTAGTAGAGAATTGAAACACTTTGATTAAAAAAAAATAAGTAAATCAGTTTCTTTCTTCATAGAGGCCAAAGCTTTCCAAGCTGGAAAGCTGAGTTCCAATTTCTGCTATAGTAACTTTAGAATCGAATTCTAGTTGTAGTCCTAAATAAACTGTAGTAAAAGTACGTGCAGAACTTCGTTGACTTCTGAGAGTTTACATTAAGGGAAGGTGCCCAAAACAGGACCACGCTGTTGTCATTCTGATGATTTGGTCTCAGTCAGTGGGGGAAGAGAACGGGTCTTACCTAGACGTGATTATTACGTGCTTGAGTTCCCACAGAATCACAGAATCACAGAATTTTCTAGGTTGGAAGAGACCTCAAGGTCATCGAGTCCAACCTCCAACCTAACGCTAACAGCCCTCCACTAAACCATATCCCTAAGCTGTACATCTAAGCGTCTTTTGAAGACTTCCAGGGATGGTGACTCCACCACTTCCCTGGGCAGCCTGTTCCAATGCCTCACAACCCTTTCTGTAAAGAAGTTCTTCCTAACATCTAACCTAAAACTCCCCTGGCTCAACTTAAGCCCATTCCCCCTCGTCCTGTCACCAGGCACGTGGGAGAACAGGCCAACCCCCACCTCTCTACAGCCTCCTTTAAGGTATCTGTAAAGAGCAATAAGGTCACCCCTGAGCCTCCTCTTCTCCAGGCTGAACAAGCCCAGCTCCCTCAGCCGCTCCTCGTAGGACTTGTTCTCCAGGCCCCTCACCAGCTTCGTCGCCCTTCTCTGCACCCGCTCAAGCACCTCGATGTCCTTCTTGTAGCGAGGGGCCCAAAACTGAACACAGTACTCGAGGTGCGGCCTCACCAGAGCTGAGTACAGGGGGACGATCACCTCCCTAGCCCTGCTGGTCACGCTGTTCCTAATACAAGCCAGGATGCCGTTGGCCTTCTTGGCCACCTGAGCACACTGCTGGCTCATATTCAGCCGACTGTCCACCATCACTCCCAGGTCCTTCTCTGCCTGGCAGCTTTCCAACCATTCCTCTCCCAGCCTGTAGCTCTGCTTGGGGTTATTGCGCCCCAGGTGCAGGACCCGGCACTTGGCCTTGTTAAACTTCATGCAGTTGACCTCAGCCCATCGGTCCAGCCTATCCAGATCCTCCTGCAGAGCTTTCCTACCCTCAAGCAGATCGACACACGCACCTAACTTGGTGTCATCTGCGAACTTACTGAGGGTGCACTCGATGCCCTCGTCCAGATCATCGATGAAGATATTAAAGAGGACCGGCCCCAGCACCGAGCCCTGGGGGACGCCACTAGTGACTGGCCTCCAACTGGACTTGGCTCCATTCACCACGACTCTTTGGGCCCGGCTATCCAGCCAGTTTCTAACCCAACGAAGCGTGCGCCAGTCCAAGCCAAGAGCAGCCAGTTTCTTGAGGAGAATGCTGTGGGAGACGGTGTCAAAAGCCTTGCTGAAGTCAAGGTAGACCACATCCACAGCCTTTCCCTCATCCACCCAGCGCGTCACTCTGTCATAGAAGGAGATCAGGTTCGTCAGGCATGACCTGCCTTTCATAAAGCCATGCTGACTGGGCCTGATCGCCTGCTTCCCCTTCAAGTGCTGCATGATGACTCTCAGGAGGATCTGCTCCATGAGCTTTCCTGGCACTGAGGTCAAACTGACAGGCCTGTAGTTTCCTGGGTCTGCCCTCCGGCCCTTCTTGTAGATGGGCGTCACGTTTGCTAGCCGCC